>NC_087341.1:6756363-7059393 GCF_037043105.1 Vanessa tameamea | reverse complement strand
CAAAACCAAATTCAAACAATCCATCGGCAAAAAAGTCTCCTTAAATAAATCTACGAAATCGATGTAACGAAACCTGTGGAGTCTCAGCGGACCTATATTCACTCCTCTATTGCATATTAGTCTCACTTGTGTGGAGATTTTAAAATATATTGGAAGGTAAGATAAGTATTTAGATTTGAATTCTCTTAATAAACACCTTGATACCTTTTCCCGTTTAGACAACCAGGAAAAACTGAATACGCTTAAGGTACCATAATTCTTTATCCACTTTAAATACTTCTCTTTTTTAAAGACTTAATCGTAAATTGATTATTGCTTCTGGATACTGAGACTCCTATCCTATTTAATTTTAATTTTTCTCTGTGACCAACCGACTTATTCATTTAATTATTAAAATTCAATCAAACGCGCAACTACTTATAGTCACAGGTAGGAGTTTGTGCAAGCCTGTCTGGGTAGGTACCACCCATTCATATCTTCAACCACCAAGCACCAATACTTAGTATTGCTCTGTTTGGATAGGAAGGACGAGTGAGCCAGTATAGCTGCAAGCACAAGGGACAAACGTCTTGGTTACCAATGTTTGTGGCACATTGGTGAGATGAGGAAATTTGCCAGTTCGCCTTTTTTCACAGACAAAATGCATTTTCGCGTAACAATTTTAAAAAAAAAACTTGCATATAGGTTATTATTTATACATTTATTCATTATTATTATATTTATATTGTTTTTTCAAAACATTGTTTATATTCAACTTTTATTATGTTATAAATGTTTTAAAAAAATATGTTCGTTATGTGAAAGTTGCGATAACGATTTATGTTCATGGTTCAAGAAAAATGTAGATATGAAATTAATTGTTTTTTTGATAACCCCATGTATCGTAGAACGTATTTATATAACAATAATAGAGAAAAGTATTAAACAAAATGAATTAAAATAAAAAATAACTACTACTCAAATGGTGGCCAATTGCTGGCATTGGCATTGGCATTTCCTCGTCGAAACGAAATTGAATTTATATGTATATTATTCAAAGGTAATAAATGATAAATAAGTATTACATTAATACGTTTCTGTTATGACGAAATTGTGATTATTCATTAGATCTAAGTTTTTGTATTCGTTAATATAATGAATGTATCTTTTCCAGCTTTTCATTGACGCTCGTCGACAGCTTAGACACATTGGTCGTGATGGGTGACTTTGCCGAATTCAGTCGAGCAATCAAGCTGGTGATCAACGACGTTACATTCGACCATGACATTGTCGTGTCCGTATTTGAAACAAACATTCGGATGCTTGGGTAGGTCCCATAACGGTTACACTTTGAGCATCCAGTTATACCAGTTCCCGTTCTTTAGATGTCCTTTTAAAATCGTTTTTATCAAATTGGCGTATTACATAACTGATTTAAATGTGTATTGATTTGATTTTTAACTTATATGAAGCTGTATAATTCATCTCGTTCTCCGCCGTGAAGGAAAATATCTGAGTGAAACCGGCATGTGTAGTATGAAACTTTCCCCAAATCTGTATTCACGTATTGGATCACGTGGCGGAAAAAGATCAAATCTTCCTGTCAAAAGATGGGGCATTTACTTTTCTTAATTTGTTTCATTTTCAGAGGGTTATTGTCAGCTCATGTGTTAGCTGAAGCACTGAAAGGAGATGTTCCCGTTTTGGAATGGTACGGCGGTGAATTGTTAGCGATGGCCGAAGATCTAGGTCGGAGACTGCTACCAGCGTTCAATACTTCCACTGGAATTCCGCATGGAAGAGTGAGTACACAAGAATTACATTCGAATGCAATTTTGAATCTCTATGGATTGGTACATTCTGAGGAAAAATAATTTAATTCTTCTGTAATTGGACAATTTATTTTCATTTAAACTTATTATTGGAACAATTGTTAACGATGGAACAAAATTATCATTTGATTTCCTTAATTATATTGTAATGTGCTCACTAATCCCTATTAAATTAAAATATTTTACCTTATATAATGCATACGACGATACAACATCCATACGAAGTCGGAACAGATTACCAGTAATTTTTAACAAGCCCTAAATTTAAGTCTCATGTCAAAAAGTCATTGACAAATAAGGCATATCACTTAATAAACGATAAAAAGCGTGAAGTTGATTACCGGGCAGGATAAATTGAACCTCCATTTGTTTGACGTAAATTAAAATGGTGGAAAAGAGTAGCTCCTGAGTATCTTGCCGGTTATTCTCGGCAGAGAATCTACCTATAACTCATAACGTTCGGAACCGGTGGTAGCTTTAAACTTAATTCAATACTGTAACGTGACTATACAAAAACGATATTCATAGCTTTTTAGATGCGGTGAAAACGGTTACTCGTCAACATCAAATCAACTTCTGATATTCCGACATCCGATTTTAGATTAGTTTCGATATATAGATATACACATGCCTAGTTCTTATAACATTTCTTAACCGTACGTTGAGTTGGGATGACTGTTTTATTTACCAGAACCCAAATATAAATACAAAGTGAAAGTAATGTTTTATAAGTCAATTTAATCTTATAAATTAATTTCGGTACACAATTTCATTCTCTGTTGATTTCATAAAATAATGTTTCATCGCGATACTACTGAAAAATAATTATTATTAATAACAGTTGTTGGATGGCGCTGTTCAATTAATCTACATTTTATCCTTATTATTATTTCATATTAAATATATTATTAAATATAATAACTTATACCATTTAATTATTAGTAATCTTATTCTTATTTATATATTAGTAATATCTTATTCGACTATGTAAAGTACAGTTATAAGTGAAACGGGTCGCCCTTATTAACTAATAATATGAAGGCGTAATCTTCGGACCTATGATCCAATTCAAATCTACATTATTCCTGAGCGATTTAAATTATAATGATTTATATCATATAACTATCTGTATTAGTAAATTTCAACTGAGCGAAGCTGGGGCGGGTCGCTAGTTTTATTTTATTTGATATTTATGAACAACATATACGTAAAGTTTTAAGTGAAAAAAATACATAACATAACACTCACGCTCATAATACATAAACACTTTTACAAACATCGTCCTATGCAATACAAACTGTCACTACATACAAACTTTTTGTATATCTTACGAAATTGCATGGTTATAATATACAAAAATCTGTTCTACAAGGAGAAGGAAGAGCATCCAGTATCAAAATCTGTGTACTAAGTGTTATTTGAACATGTTTCATAGATATTGACTATTTGTAGATAAACCTACGACACGATATTCGCGGTTTGTCGGAGTCGCGAGAGACATGTACCGCTTGCGCCGGTACGATGATCCTAGAAATGGCGGCCTTATCTCGTCTAAGTGGTAATCCTGTATTCGAACAGAAGGCTCACAAGGCTATGGATCGACTATGGAAAATTCGGCATAGGTATTAGTAATATTGTATTTACAAACTCATGAAGTAGTATCACTTGAGTCCTAATATAGAATAGATTTGTTTACTCAAAGCATCTCTCACAATGAAGGCATCTTGGCAGCACTAATGCACGCTGATAATTTAAGATATTGGCGCGCGCCTTCGTGAGTCTATATGAGAATATGAATATTATTTAAAAAGTATAAAAGCTTTTAAAGTATAAAAACATTATTCATCAAATCAGCATCAAAAATGATTTCAAAATTAAAAATAAAATTGATTTATATACATACTCTATACAATTTATATTTTTACTTTATACTCCTATACAAATTTTTAGGACTTCGGATCTGATGGGCACAGTTATAAATATTCACAACGGAGACTGGGTAAGGAAGGATTCAGGTGTAGGAGCAGGCATCGATTCTTACTATGAATACTGCCTCAAAGCCTACATCCTTCTCGGAGACGAAAAATACCTGGCCAGATTTATCAGACACTACAATGCTGTCATGAAATACATAAGTAGGGGTCCCATTATGTTGGCTGTTCATATGCATAGGTAAGATTAATATAGCACATAGAATAACATTAAATTATAACATACACCTGAATACGAGAGTTGTATTTTAGAAATTGGAATTTGTAATAGTAATTTAAAATCAATTATATTTCATTTTATTGTGAACTCTCTAAAGCAACTATATTAATAAATATTGTTGATTGAATATATAGTTGCAAAAACTTTTTTCAAAACTATTTACAATCTGCTATGAATGACCAACCACTAAGAGTTCGTAAAAATATTTGTAGACGAGAAATGAGTGTCTTTTAATCTGATTAGTAAATATGGCTAAGGGCAGCATTTCAAAAACTGTACGTAACACTTGTACGCAGAAAACGCTGAAAAGCCAATTCAATTAAAATGTAGTTGCTTATAGCAAAGTTACTATTTAAAATGTGCTTACTGCTTCCAGGCCACATCTTCAATCGCGTAATTTCATGGACGCCTTACTCGCCTTCTGGCCGGGGCTGCAGGTTTTACTTGGTGACGTACGTCCAGCTGTTGAAACACATGAAATGTTGTATCAAGTGATGCAAAGGCATACCTTCATACCAGAGGCATTTACTTCTGACTTCCAGGTACTAAGATTATAAGATTTCTAATTTATATTTGATATCACTATGAGTTTTTTTTTATCATGTCGGTAGGCGGACGAGCAAATATAACCTATACACATCACCTGATGGTCACGTGAAGTGGTCACCATAGACAATGGCGTTGTAAGAAATATTCACCATTCTTTACATCATCAACATTGGGAACCCTTGTTGATGTTACGTCCCTTGTGCCTGTAGTTACACTGGCTCACTCGCACTTCAAACCGGAACACAACAATACTGAGTACTCCTGTTTGGCGGTAGAATATCTGATGAGTGGGTGGTACCTGGTTAGGTACCACCAAGAAACTTTAGTGTTAATTGATTCTTCTTATCAATTTGTGTTCCTATGTTATATGTACCAGCCAATATTTATGATATTTACAAATGGTTTTTAATGTTCTCCAGGGCAAATATAAACTATAAACCGTCGTGTATTTTGCGGAACTGTCATAGTGATTATATTACAAATAATTGCACAAAGATATATTTATGTTACACGCTTTTAATTAAAAAAATAATTAACCTGTTCTCATATACAACAGAAATATATAAGAAATAAGAATTGAGCAGCTACGCACGTTTAAAACATAATTTATTACAAATATTGTGACGACATACATGTGTTACAAGTATAACAGCCTGCGGTCCATGCACTCGTAAACCCGATTTGATACGCTGATACTCCATTTTGATACCTGTATCTTATAATTTTTTTAAATTATTATTGTCCATGTCATAATATCACTTTCATTGCGCGCTCGTGTTCTGTTCCGAGTTTCTTCTTACAGAATAAGACTATGGACAGCAATATTGTAATCTATGCTGATATAATGTTAGACTATGAGGAAATATGTTCATTAGTAAAATTCTTAATAAATGAAAAGTAATACTTTAAAACATACCTCTATAATATCATATTATATTTAGGTCCACTGGGGTCAACACCCACTCCGTCCAGAGTTCCTAGAATCAACTTATTTTCTTCACCGCGCAACCGGAGACGATCATTACCTACAAGTCGGTAAAACGGTCCTCAGAGCACTTCAAGTTCATACGAAGGTGCCCTGCGGTTACGCCGCGGTCAACGACGTAAGAACTAGAGTGCACGAAGATAGAATGGATTCGTTCGTAATCGCCGAGACGTTCAAGTACTTATACATGCTGTTCGGAGAGGACAAAGACTTGCCAGTGAAGTTAGAAGACTACGTTCTCACCACCGAGGCCCATTTCTTGCCGCTATCTCTAGCCACAGACGGGAAGAATGGATCCTATATGACTATAAAGATTGACGACGAAGACGATGACAAATATAAACGGTATACATTATTTCAGATTGGTGTCGAAAGTCATTGCTGAATTTTTTTTTTTTCGCTTTTAAATAGTGCTCGTGCTAGGTTTTTGGTATCAAAAAAGTATTACTATCGCCTGGCTAGCTTATTAAGTCGTAGAACTCAGGTCCGATAAACTTTCTAATTGAAAACTGATAAAACTTTATTAGATTCACAAAATTTATATGGAAAATGAGTAAATTTCCATAGTTACTATTTTAAAAATTCGGTTTAATAGAGCATAACATTAGCCAAACTATTTATCAAAATTAAAGCATTCATAGAAATACGTATGAATATATACAATTAACCTCTCATTCTGTTTTTCATAACTGAGTAAGGTTGGATAGAAACGCTAATAAAACATATCCGTTTGAAATGGAAATCGCAATATAGTAATTCAATAAAACGAACTGATTTCAGAACATGTCCGAACACAGCATCTCTTGTGGCTGAGAAGGTTCGTCAGCCTATGAGACAGATGCTTGGGTCTAAAGCTGCGAGACCGCCCGCCAGACTCCGACCCCTAAACGACCCGCGGCAGATACACGCACTATCCGACATGGGCATATCCGTACTTACATTGCCAGATGGCAGGGTGCAGTTGCTCTATACAGTTAACACGGTCAGTTAATTTTAAATAATGACGATAAACAATAACTCAACTATAATTGAGATGATATACAGATATATATGAGCCGAGATGACCCAGTGGTTAGATCGGGTGCATCTTAACCGATGATTGCGGGTTCAAACCCAGGCAAGCACCACTAAATTTTTATGTGCTTAATTTGTGTTTATAATTCATCTCGTGCTCGGCGGTGAAGGAAAACATCGCGAGTAAATCTGCATGTATCTAATTTCAACGAAATTCTAACCCCATGTGTATTCACCAACCCGCATTGGAGTAGCGTGGTGGAATATGCTCAAACAGTCTCCTCAAAAAAAGGAGAGGATGCCTTAGCTCAGCAGTTTGAAATTTACAGGCTGTTAATGCAAACTATAATTGACGTCACAACAAATTTGTTTATATACATTAAGATGTCGCGTATATCATGTCAATTATGATTGAATGGGTGTTGTGAGGAGGTATGTATGATCAAACACAGGTTGTGTTTAACCATACATACCTATACACATTACAAACCTAGTAGTATTTTAAACATCTTTCCACATTTGTTAAATGCTACTACGTAGCACATGTTTGTAATCAGCGTACTTTTGCAATAGTTTAAGTGTACTTGTTTAATATTTTAGGCGAAATCAGCTAAAGACGCAGCAGAGGGCCTGAATTTCATGCGAGAGATGTCAAAGTTTAATTCACTAAGCGATACCGAAAATGGCGTAGTAGCCGCCGGTATTAAGATCAACAATAAAATATTCCCAGCTGGACCGGGACACTTTGGCAAAGATCTAACGGGATCTACTATGTATTCAGGAAATCCAGCTTTCGCAATACCGATAGACGCTTGCACCGCCATCGAGAATAGTAAGGATGTGGTAGGAAAGTTCGTTATAGCAACGCGAGGTGACTGCACATTCGCCCAGAAAGTTCGATACATTCAAGAAGCTGGCGCTACGCTTGCTATTATATTGGACAACGTTAAAAGTTCCTCTCATGAGACGACAGCTCTTTTCGCCATGTCCGGTGACGGCAAAGACGACATCGAAATTCCCGCCATTTTCCTTTTTTCGCGAGAAGGCTTGTACTTAACATCTTCCATGCAGCAGAACCCTGAGCTTGTCGTTACTGTAGGTGAGCTGAGGTCTCTTAAACAGCAGTTCGAGGTTGGTTGTGACAATGGAAACTGTGAACCAGTTACCGATGCTGTACCAAGCGACAAGGAATCGTTCGACCATCTCAAGAAAGTACTTAGCCAAATTGTCGCCCAATTCGAACTATCATTGTCAAACGAAGCAACGTCGCAAAAATCTTGTAGTGAGGAACCGAAGGATTTGTTAGTATCCAAAGATAATAAATTTGTGAACGAAGAAGTTCGTAGCCATAAGGTTTGCACGAACGGCTGCGACGAAGACGAACGTAGCAGCGAAACTGTCGACGTATACACGACTCCTCCCAATACAAATAAATTTGGTGATATCTGACCCGACCCGAGGGCTCTGTACAAGGATGTTTTGTATATAAATTGACAAAGTTTATTGTATAAAATTGTACATATTATGTAAGGTATACCGTTGAGGAGATTTCGTGCCTTGTACAACGACTCAGCCACGATTTTTTATGTATATGCAGTCTACATGGATTTGTATCATATATAACATTATATATTGAAGACGTCAAATGACTAATGAATACTCATGATGTCATAAATTATTAAGTAGAAATATTTGTCATAAATTTTTAAGTAAAAATATTTAATTAAGAAAAGTTTATATTAAAAAGTATCAATCTGTATTTATTTATTATCTTTGAATGTTGATACATCTATTGGTATGTAATATATTTAAATAATATGATCTATAAATAAAAGATTATATATAAATAACAGATGTCTATAAAACATCTGTTAGCTTAAAAGTAAATCATATTATATCGATTAATATACCAGAAATGTTATATTAAGGCTCAGTTTAATTTAAATAGTCGACAATGTAGCTGTATGTAACTTTACGCTTAAATGTCTCTTTTCTTTAGTCGTTAGAAACGCATTCGGGGAGCGTGCATTTTACATATTAATGTATTTGTTGTCGTTATTGGAACGTCGCATGCTACCGGAGAGTTCTCGCAACCGGTAACAGAGACTTCGACAATTTTAGTAGTCACTACCACGACTCCGCCGAAATCCTATTAAAGACCAATCAAAACGAGCGCTAAATTTTATAATAATAATTGAGTTTATTCTTTTGATTTTGTATGTTTGTGTGTCCGTCACTCCATAGATTCTAAATGCATTCAGATAAGTTTATAAATGTTGTGTCAATTGATCCCGAAAAGTGTTCCGCGTGTAAATATAAATATTTGCACATTCAAAATGCCTTAAATTTTTACAAGTGATAGTAATTCAGTAAACATTAATTATGACCGACGAGATATTCGTATCAAACCATTGAAACTGTGTTAACGAATTGAACGATACTATTTAAGAAAAAACATTAACAAAACAACATTTATACTAAGAAAATATTTAAAAAAAATGTAATTTGTTCCACCTATAATTATATTACAATGATTTGAAAAATATCTTATGTTTTTATTCCCCATATGATCACAAGCCATTAATGCTATCCAGGGCGCCAAATCTACTAACAAGTCTTAACTATCTACTAACACAACCGTCCATAGACGGTTCGATCAAAGACGGATCAAAATATAATTGGGGTCGTATAGTAACCGATATAAATAATGAGAAATTGGCCCTCAGCTACGATTATACAGGTTTATTTTTTTGAGAAATTGTCGAACTTCGATTGGAATAGAATCAGGAACGTTTCATAACCGTTATCAGTTACTAGAACAGCTCCATGTGTTTGAAGTTGTCTAACTTTATCAACCGTGTTTGATATTGAGTCACATGATCCCCTATAGAAGATGACAAAGGCACTACACGTCAATGTACTTGCACTGATATAATGACCTGTTCGGACTAATCTCAGTATCTACCATTAGAACTGCGGTGATGTAATCTATTTCGAGTTTTAATTGATCGAGAAATCGAGTTTTGATTGAGAAAATTTGTTTTTACAATTGAAACGAAAGGCAATAACAACACTATGTTATATATATTTTTTTATTATTAATCTTTTATATTTTTTTTAACTCCGTTATATTCCATCGCCTTGTAACTATCGCGACCCCGTCTTTTCCTATGTTATATCGATTGCCATGGGCGACAGTCTCTCTTGCATAACTAATGAGGAACGTTCAGAAAAGAGTGGGTCGGCTATTCAATTCCAAGGCTTGGCTTGGCATGGCTCGGCTTGGCTTTGCATATAGCGTTACACAATAAAATTTGGTATAACTTATGCAGTTAAATTGTTTGGAATATAAACATAAATATGACATAACTCGGCATTATAATAATTTCTACCGTAATTAAATTTGTCCATTTCAGCTGCGTACAATAGACACAATTCTAATTATGTTGGAGGAGCCATAGCGATCGTTGATGTCTTTTTAAAAAGTCTTTATCAATCGTTACGAATATTCTATATCTATAATTTTCTTATAAAAACAATAGTTTTAGGAAAAATAAGTTTTCTTATCGAATATGGTATTGATAGTGCGGTTAATTTAAATAAAAAGCTTCTCAAATTATTATTTCTGTATAGTAAGCCTAAAAGTCTCCAACTTCATTGGAAAGTACCTAATCATACTATGAACACTGTTAATAATAACTAGAGATGAAACGGATAGTAGCTTGGCCGGATATTCGGCCGACCATGTGGCCGGATAGCCGGGTATCCGGCCGCCGGATATCAGGCGAAACGTAGCCGATCGCCAATGGGACCCTTATTCTTTGTGGGCAGCTAATGTCAATGAATATCCAAATTTAACAAAGTTTGCCAAAATCTACATTTCTGCACCTTGCAGGAAGGTGTATAGCGAAAGACTTTTCTGTAGCTGGCCTTATTTATGAAGAGAAACGCAACCACCTGCTACCTCTCAATGCAGAGAAATTAGTATTTATTCACCATAATTTGCCCTTAGCGCAGTATGAGTACTAATTCATTCATTTTCTTTGTATTACATTAATATACTATTGCGTGATTAAAAATTTATAACTAAAACTATAAATTTAAGTTAAGTGATACTAAGACTAAGTAAAGAATTACTCAAAAATATGTTTCTTTTATCCATTTTTTTTTATTCGGCCGGATGTCTATCCGGTATTCGGCCGGATAGTATTATGGCGGCCGGATAGGCCGGATACCGGATAGTTACCGGATATCCGTTTCATCTCTAATAATAACACAATAACATAAATTTCCAATTTTAATAAATCCATTCTCAGATTAAGTAGGTGCACTTTGTTTATACTTGTAGTTGGACTTTGTTTATACGAATTTTACTTACAAAAAAAATATCTACTTGTTGGTACTAAATTATACAGTACTAGTTGTCGCCCGCGGCTTCGCTCGCGTTTTAGGGGGTGGGTTGTCATGTGTTAGGCAAAAAAGTAGCCAATGTCCTTCCTTGGAGTTCAAGTTTGCTTCATAACAAATTTCATTAAATTTGGTTCATTGGTTTGGCAGTGAAAGAGCGACAGACAGACGGACAGACAGTTACTTTGCAGTTACTTTCACATTTATAATATTAGTATAGATAATTGATTATCTTATTTTCATTTCTATCATTAAATACACATTATTTATTGTGCAGCATTGTTATATTCGCCAAGAGATAACAAACGTTTAACACTATTAGAAATAATTATATCAATTAGTAAAAAGATGTAAAATTGTCTATGTTTAAATATTGACTTTGATTAGCGATTATTATTATTAAAAGAGGTAACTTTTATTATATTTTTATTGTTTATTACAAATTATATGCATTAAATCTCTAGAATAGCATTATCAGGTAACGAATGTTATAATGGTATCATAAATACTGACAATAAATAATGTATTATCAAGTTCGACTAACCCAATATTAAAAAGTATCCACGCGCTAAACAATAAACGCGATAAACAAACTTTAATAAAAAAATTACTATATTTTTTTATATCGTAACAAAAAAATACCAAAATAAACAAGTAAAGCTTTGTATTGATTTACATTTATTAGAATTGAAATGAATATTATATTATAAAATAGTAGAAAATTGTACATTTTTTCATCCATTACGGTCTTAAGTATGTAAATTACGTGTAAGTATTTGAGTTGGTGAAGCGTACAGCGAGCAGCAAGGCGGCCTATAGGCATAGGCAAGGGGAGAAAGATGCGTTGAGCACTGCGTCTGCCGCTCACTCAGCACGTCTCACTTACGACACATAGGAGAAGAATAGATGAACTCGAATCTCTGAAACGTAATCTAATGGCTTTTCGTTGTCTGACTGAGTAAATTACATAATAATATACAATTACCATCCAATATCCAAATGATAGGTGAACAGTGTTTTTCCAGCTCTGTTTTCCTTTTCCCATTCTTGCGGCTTTGAAGATCAGTCAATCATTCGACTAGGATGCTGGGATGTAAACGATCGTATTAGACAGATGTACCCCCATAGATATATAAACACTATGCAGAGTTCAGCTGTGTCACACGTTCGCTACTAACGACAGTTCTATATGGGCGTCCCTGGTCAGGAGTGAGTGCTTCAGAAACTCTGCTGATATCTTGCAATGCCTGTATGGCGAGCAGTATTTTTATGGTATTTAATGTAGAAATGGATATGGGCCTGATGGCGTCTATAGACAATGGAAATATCAGAGACATTAATCATTTATTTTTTTGCAAATGATTCGCCATATACCCACGCGCGTTTCCTTAATTCTTAATGGGAGTAACCCGTGATTACATTATATTACTCTTTTACACGGTAATCTAAAATAAAAATTGCTGGCGGTAGAATAAAATATTTATGTGTCACCTAATTCTCTGAAAATTAAAGACGTTTTGTACACGAAGGTAATTGTTATTGGTTTTATTTCAAGTTCAATTGTCTTGTAGTTTTATATAAAACTTATTTACAAAATTTAGTTATCTGCTAGACATCGATACGCGGTTAGCTCGTTTAAAGTAATATTAATTATATTACTTTATACAACATTTTTATAATTAAAAAACTATATTATTGAATACATACTTTTAAAAATATTATAAAACGAATGAAATAGTACATAAATACATAAATAGAGAAGTCAATTATTTTGTAATAATTGTCGTCTACGGCTTAGCTCGCGTTTTGGCCTTACACCTAACGAGATGTAAGGCATAAAGATGCGTGTACTTCCTTGGAGTTCAAGCTTGCTTAATACCTATACATATATTTCACCATAATTGGCTCAGTAATTGGCCGTAAAAGAGCAACAGACAGACAAACAGAGTTACTTTTGCATTTATACATTCTAATTGTGTGAGCTACTTATTTGTCCGTAAAATTAAGAATTAATTTAAAATTTTCAGACAGGAAGCTAATCAAAATAGTTAAGAGTATAGAAAATTGCTACACAAAACTATTCAAGCTTTCCATACAGCGTAGACGTAACGAGAGCGACAATGCGCTCTGAAAATAGGCCATCCGATTACCCTGATTGTGTCTGAGATAATGTACATGATCTCGACAGGTTAATAAAACCAAAGTTATTGTAGATCGAAATGTTTTTTTTATTGCCTACGGTTTTATATTTAATTAATTACTTGTTTAATGAAATATAACTCTAAATCAAAATAAAACTATTCCAACAATAACGATCACTACATGATATGTTAATTATACTCATTATAATCGAATTTTGACCATTAGGAGAAGATTGGCATAAATTATACGATATGTTACGATTACTTTTAGCGGGCGTAGCACCTTTATACCACGTAGCCACAATTGCAAAGGTGCTCTTTTCGACTACCTATTCTTATATTGTTTCGTGAGTCCATCCTCTAGAATGTTTCTTGTAATGTGTATTTGCTCTACAGTTGCCAATAAACCTGCGCGATTATTTTTAAATGTTGCCATTGCAATAAACAATTTATTTTATATTTTCAATGGTTCCGGAATAGCAAGCGACTAATTTATTATCAAATGATCTGGAGATACCGCCTATGTTCCATTAAGAGAAATTGAATGAAAATAGCTCATGGCCTAATTCAGTCATACTATATAATTCGTTATCCGTTAGCGTCTATTGCTTCAAAACACGTTTAAGAGGGTGATTATGCTTTATTAGGACCTACCTATTTGCATTTGTGATTAGGTCCGTATCACGCTCACCATACATGCGCCATATGTGAACGTTAGGTAGTATTCATTTTTTTTTTAGTAATTGTACTTGATATTTATTTCTTAGAAATTCACTAAACTCACAAAAAATTTACAATAATTTACAGCTTTCTTGGATTTGCGACCGCAATTTGGTCACTTCTACAGCTGAAAAACAGCAATAAAATTTCTACTATTAATACTAACGCTGACCCTAAGTCGAGATGTTAAAACCCACCCAGACAACACAAAACATAAGTCATCGTACACACAAATGTGTAACATTCATTTGTATGAAAATTGTTATAAAGTAATCGCTTGAGAGGAATATTTGAATATTTAAAATATACCATTTGTAAATTACAATTTGTAACTCCACTGAGTGTTTCCGTGCATTTGGTGTATCTCATCTTTAGTTTGTATTTTTTTTTGTTTTAGTGTGCCGGCATGATCTTATTTCTAGGCTGCATCACTATTTAGTTTTAGGATATTTTTTTCAATGTATATTCAATATAAATGTCTATCAATATAGGTAATTTTTGTTTAGATGTAGGGCTAGGACTTTACTACTTTGCTGGATGAGTATATGCATCTATAGTATAGCATGTGTGATTCCGAAGTGGAAATACTTTAATGAGAAATATTTTTATTACGTAGTCGGAACAGAAAATAAATAATCCTCCTCTTAGGCTTACGCCTTGCGCAGAAGGCTTGGAGCTTTTTCCAGCACGCCCACTGCTCGAACGTGGGTTGGTGAATGTTGTATAAGCTACGGCAGATTTCATTTCGTCTTACGCACTTTTGCTTATGGAGTTTTCCTTCACGAGATAAATATAAAACACAAATTAGCCACATAAAAAAATTATGGCGCTTGTCTGGGTGTTTAATCCACATTTTTAGTTCAGATTCATGTTTTCTAACCACTAAACCATCTTTTTAAAGTAAGTTAAACTTTGTAAATCCTTAATTTAAAAAACAAAAATATTTTAAAACAAATTATCGCTTACCAAATACGAGAGCCGCTGTCGGTTATGTTATTAGGATGTATGGACGGCCAGGCATAATTACTTGCCATTGTTTAAACTGGATCAACACTTAGCGGTAACCTGATAAAAATATCACATTTTAAATAGTTTTTAACACTCAATCGACAATACAAAAGCTTTATATTTTAGCAATTACAATGAAAGGATCATTAATACACATAATTCTTAATTCCCAGAAAATAAATATCTATTTATAACTTCGTAAATACCTAAATATAGACATATTTCCCCTCGGAACTATATAAAACTGAAAATATATGTTTAAAAAGCTGCACGCTCTTTCCTTCCCTCAGTAAACTAAACCCAACGTAACCTTAAAGATATCTAATACTCAATTTATTTCTCAAACGCTTAATTCCGTCGACATATGATTTTCTATACAGTAATGATTATACATTATAGTCTAAAGAAGAAGGGTATTTAGAATACTCACCGATTAAAGTAAATAACACTTTTATGGCGCGCAGTTTTCATAGTAAAAGTTATTATCAGTATAGATACGCTAGCTATTGGATTTGCGCGGCATCATCATTCATTTATCCATTACATTAACATGAGCTTAACAAAATACATCTTGAAGTATTGAATTCGAAGATAATCGTCCGCCATTTCTAGTTTTTAATTTATTACCTAGGTAGCTTTTGTTTAAAAAAGTGGGTCGTGGATTGTTCCTTTTTTCTATTAAAATCATAATAAAATGATTCATGTGCAAAATTCGAATTCACAAAAAATACCTAATTCCTAAACACACGATGTATATATTCGGACAGAATTTTTCAGTAAATATTAAAATTAGAAAGTGCTGTGAGCGCACGACCAGGTTGCTCTGAAAACAAAATGTATATTTTGTATAAAGCAAGTTGTACCAAGCGTCCGAGGCACGGCGGGCGCACGCCAACCGCACAACTATGGCTCTACGACTTTATTTCTGCGGGGCGTGCTATTTGTATGGTGACGAAAAAACAATATATCGCACATGGAAGGGGCGATATAAAAACATACATTACATTATTAGTAATATACTTAACTGTTTATATATGTTTCGGATAAATTTTTGATTGTTTGATAATATCGCAAGTTTGGTAATTCAAAAATGAAAAGTGTTAGAAACGCATCTCCCGAAAATTGGCGCGGTCTTTGGTTCCTCCCCCCGAATGCTCGCTATATCTTACTAATAGGACATGCCTAAAACAAGAGGTTGGGCATCGTCCGACAATCTTAAGAAATATGAAGATACTTGAGACATTAAAATAGTTAATGTAAATTACACACTGAATACAGTAACCACTAGATCAATTATGGATCTTGTTCTTTAATTAAACGTATTATCTATATTGTCTTTTGTATGTATTTTTACTGCGATAAAGTATTTGTTTTATCAGTATCTCATGAGAAACTCATAACCTTATGTCTTTAGTGAGGCTAGGCTAGAGATTCCTCTCATGGAATGCTCATTTTTGTATGATATCTTTCATAAATTTTATGTCTAGTAAATAAAAAGAATAATAATATTTTTGGAATAAACAGACAATATTTCAAGATAGAATTTAAGATGAAGAAGATCTTTTGATATTATCCAAAAATATTTTTATTTTATAATTTAGAACAGGCTCAATGCCTTTATTAAAACGTGGCGTTCCAAGAATCCAGTGTATTTTAAGAACATATTTTAATGCTTAGTTCCTTTTTTTTTAATATACCAACTTTATCAAATCACTCTTAAATATTTAATATAAAATAGAAAAATATTAATATCCATCTCGTGGGTGTTAATTAGCATCAATCCTTTTTAGATAGTTTATAAAAATACATTAAGGATTGCCCTTTAATATATAATTAGTCACACGTTGAACATTTTATAACATGGGTATGTAAAATGCTTATAAGTCAATTATTATATATGTTTTTTCTGTTTATAGAAATCGTTCTACAAGCATATTAAGTTTTATATAATCATTTCACAGATTAAGCGAACTTAAAAACGTACGAAATTTAGCGAACGAATCACTTTTCCTTCTGGGAAATAGCAAATTGGGAAGGAGCGCTTATTGCGTTATTACTAATTGATTCAAACATTTCAACGTCATAAATTATTCAAATGTCGTAAAGGGTATTTTTTTCTCCTATAGATGAATCTTTTTAATTTTCATATCACATTTATCAAAGGTCACATTGGTCTAGTTTTGTGATTATTATTTTGTTAAGGATGCAACGTTGTGTCGGGTAAATTTTTCATTGTACCGCATATCAATGATGGTTTTCATATCAGCGTCAATAAAATAAGTTGTTACATAAAGTCCAATACTGTCCAGAATTAACAGTAATTGTTATTGTATTAACGCTATAAACCACGGGATAAATTCCAATATATGAACACACCTATCATTTCTTAAAGCCAAGCAACACACCTGCAAGCCCTCCGGTGTTGATGATGTCCATGGGCAGAGGCAGTCACTTTCCATCAGGTGAGCCTCCTGCTCGTTTGCCACCAATAACATAAATATAAAAGAAAAAATAAAGGTAATCAAAAATTTTATTTACGTATCACATGCAACCTGCTAGTAGCTCCGCTATGTACATAATAAAAATAAACATATTCAGCCTGTAAATTTCCCACTGCTGGGCTAAGGCCTCCTCTCCCGTTGAGGAGAAGGTATGGAGCATATTCCACCACGCTGCTCCAATGCGGGTTGGTGGAATACACATGTGGCAGAATTTCGTTGAAATTAGACACATGCAGGTTTCCTCACGATGTTTTCCTTCACCGCCGAGCACGAGATGAATTATAAACACAAATTAAGCACATGAAAATTCAGTGGTGCCTGCCTGGGTTTGAACTCGAAATCATCGGTTAAGATGCACGCGTTCTAACCACTGGGCCATCTCGGCTATATAGTACATTAATAACAGTTTTTGATTAATATATGTTAATTTATAATACTGTAATACTTATATCAATTTAAATTTTACTTCCGAAACAGCTTCGTCGACGACCAAAAACCTCTTTTCCCATATCTATAATGAATGTTATAAGCTCTCTAAAAATGGTAGTATATTAAATATTATATAATTTTCCTTTGAAAAGATTTTATTCATAATATTGTAAGATTTTTTTTTATAGAATTACAGAAATCTTTGATCCGCCCACCTCACTGACGTTATAATATTGCATTATTGGTTTTCTCTCGATTTGCTTTCGCTCACGAGCTAATAATATAAGGGAAATAGAAAAATACCAATACCGTGTATTCCAAATGTATAACGAAATATCGTGAATTTTATTTGACTAAATAGGTCCTTCAATTCCGAACTGGTTACCATATTTCCTTGCGATTGAGAACACGGTGGTGTGTGGTGTTGGTGGAATTGGGGCCACTTGGGGGTAAGAACGACTCTTATGCCGTGATGGCAACGGTATGCTCCGCCCTACTCTCTTGTTTGTACATGGCATATAATAATGATATATATAATATATTGACATTCAAACAAGCAACCACTAAGCAATCAGCACTAAAACAAAACAGTAAGCAAACAGTTTTTATTTACTAGATCGTAAAGATGAAAATTGTAAAAGGCAATATTTATGAAAATATATTTTTTTACTCATTTTGATACAATTTCGTTATTTATTCTCATATCATTAAACACAATGTTTAGAAATATAATATATGCTATATTTATATATTTTCAATGGTGGCCTACGATTTTCTCATAAAAACGACTTTGACATTATGAGCTCGTCTATCTCAAAAAGTCTGCACCATACAACAAATTAAAATTATACGGAAGTTCTACATCATTCGGATTAGAAGTCTTTGCATGAAACGGGTAAAAAATAATTCATTTTTGTAGTATAAATATGATTTTATTTAGTAGAAAACACAATTCAAGCATGTATCCAATGTGTATTGAAACATGAAGTAGTTATTAACATCAATATCAAGAATAACCATCTTGCCCTACAAATCACCATAAGAAATACATCAAGGATGACGACAAATAGAGGTGCATAAATATTTTATGACTGAATATTTTTTCATAATAATAAGTTATTCCTTTAACTGAAACATAAATATAACCAATATTTAAAAAAAAATATATATATATATATATAAAACGGTTATAAAATTACTGTCTGTTTCGTTATTCGTATGTCTCTACCACGATAAACTATTATATTATTGATTGTTATTTGACACCCTCGGATCACATTTGATTCGTGAGTAGTTAACTTCCTTATTCCTATACTGCAGATCCCTTCGAACTGATATTAAATTCAGGTTGAGCTAAAAATGAGTAATTCGGTTTTCAAACATTCTCAGTATATGGAGTTAGTAAGGCAATATGGAGTCCGAAAATTTGCAAACAAAGAATGCAATGAGAAACACGGAAGTGCCGAATGTGAAGCGTAACTTGAATACAGGAATACTTATTAAGAACTAAATATATTTTTTTCTTCAGAATTTTCTCTCATTAGTCAAAAAAACAATTAAAATTAAAATATACTTTATTCAAGTAGGTTTTTAAATGTACATTGATGCTATCACCGGTTCGGAATTTAGATTCTACCGAGAAGAACCGGCAAGAATGAGTTTCTTAGTATTAGTAGTTAATATTTTAATAAAGCATTGATTTTATAGAGAAGCGCAATACATTGGTTAGCTCATTCATCATTATCATAATCATAACATAGTATAAAAAAAAGTCGCTAACCGCTGTCTGTCCCTATGTATCCTTAGATCTTTAAAATTATACAACGGATTTTGATGCGATTTTTTTTTAATAGATAGAATGATTCAAGAGGAAGATTTATACGTATAATACATGTACAATATAGTAGAGAAACACTGATAATTTTAGAGGTTTCTAATGTGGTGTCGTAAATAAACACATTTTTGCGCTTACATTTCAAACGCTGAACCCTACGACATAGATTAAAATAATGTACGACAGTATTGTACACCTTAAAAAGGTCTTCAAAAAAGTTCACGATGGTATATGTCTATCTCTTAGGGATAACTCACTATAACTATTTTTGACCTTTACTTTTTACGAGAAATAATGGATTATTTTCGAAGCAATTTTAAGCAATAAAGCATTAATCCTTATCCAATTAAGTACCTTAAATACATTGTGCATTTAATATAGATCAATATGGCCCTGTACAGCATGTAATTTAAATGAATATTTTCGAAGATATTACAGATTTAAGACGCAGGGACATAGTGGTTTGTATTGTCTAATGACTGAAAAACTGTGAATGTTGTAAGACATTCTGTAGTATATTTAGTTGCAGCATTGCACCCGTGCGACGCCGGGGCGGTTCGCTAGTTTTGGAATAAAAAGACAATATTTCAAGATAGAATTTAAGATGAAGAAGATCTTTCGATATTATCCAAAAATATTTTCATTTTATAATTTAGAACAGGCTCAATGCCTTTATTAAAACGTGGCGTTCCAAGAATCCAGTGTATTTTAAGAACATATTTTAATGCTTAGTTCCTTTTTTTTAATTTACCAACTTTATCAAATCACTCTTTAATTATCAAATAGTCAATAACATCGTCCACTTTACATCCTACAGTTCCGTTATCTAAGTACTATTATACATATGCTACTATAGGATACTTAGGCTGAGTAAAACATGAACCAAAATACTTCCTTTCTGAATTTTAGGCAGATAAGGCTAGACAGAGATAAGCAAGGTTTCACTCTTTGAGGAATTAAAAGCATTATTTGCATACAATTTCATAATCACCTCGCCCTAGTTTCCTTTCTGAAAGGTACGAATAGAGTGTTCTCCTGCTTCACAGCCACCTCTACTTCCAAAATCGATTTGTATTGGTTGAAATTTTATCTTTATGGTGGAAACTATATACTAGCTTATGCCAAACGAAGGAAAGATACTTCCGTCTTTTTTATAAAAGACCCAGAGTCTTGTACTAGTAAAATGTTATAAAAAAAGGTAAAATCACCTTACATAGTTATGTTATGACCCGTTAAAATGCCCTGTAAAAGTCACCGGCTGAAAATATAATATATGATGTAAAGGTCATCTTAAAGATCGATTTTATTAGGCTCACACAATATACATAATCATCAACATACATCAATAGTAATCATATAACAGCAGCAGACGAAGGTAGTCTTGACTAACTGAATCACCATCACCCAAAAAAAACGTGTAATAGCAAAACAGCAAATACAAATAATTCAAATAATATTTTTCCTTAAAGCTGAAATGAAGTGAAATATGATCGGGCTCGCTTATTTTATTTTGTGCTAATACTTTTCGACAAGGAGCATTTACCGTTCGTATAAATGTATCCACAGCAAGCAGAAATTAGGTGAAAATTATAAAGAACAAATTCGGTTTGATTATATCACTTATAGCTTTTTAACATTTTTTATGAAATACTTATTTATACAAATCATATCGTACATGGAAGCAATCCGCGAGCGGAAAGCTAGCTTAACACAATTGTATTGAATAATATTTATCTCATGTTACCCATGGACACACGTCATTAAGGACTAAAATTTCATTCAGGCCGTATGTAGATTTAATCTCGAAAAATTGAAATTTAAGTCCTATGCTTCTGTAAAAAGGTCGTTATTCCAAGTTTACCAATATATCGGATGCACAATCCTGTTTAATGCCCATTCGAAGAAGATACTAAGTCCGTAAAATAACATCTATTCCAATGGGTTTAGATTGCTATTATTATCTGGAATGGGAGATATGACATTCTGTTTGATAGTAGGTGGTTATCATGTGGGCGGGTATCGATCGGTGCGCGAGTGCGCGACAGGACTCGTTGCAAAACCAGTAAACATCGTCAGAGTTTACACGACATTTCGAGCCATGCACACCTTGCTGGCGCTCGTCGCTTCGGCGCTGGCGTGCGCCGTAGCCCGCCCACCTGGTAAGTAAAAAAAACAAGTTTTATATAGTTGCGAAATTTCAGGATTTTATTATGCAGTGCGATTAAATATTTCTATTTGTCTAGCAATAGCGAGAATTTATTTTTCGACGGGACTGCGAGCGACTGACACCTGTTACGCTTCGTGCATATGATTTTGTTAGTTTTTGTACCTGTGAACAGTATTATATTTTTTTGTGGTGTATAAGTTATTTTTTATTTCTAATTTAGCTTTACGTGTTTTTTTTATATTATTCAGAAATCTTTAATATTAAGTGTTATATCTTTTGGATTATTATCGGTACATGACGTGCAATTGCTCTCGTGGTTTAAAAAAAGCGCTTAGTTTTTCCAATAACTTCATATAGAATGTCTTATATATGTTACTAAACATATTCAAAACAAAAAAACTGACTACATCTGTACATGTAGGTTAGGCATAATTGCGTCAAAAGATAAGAGCGGTACTGAACATAATACGAAAATATTATTAAATATACTAAATATATTATATAGTACACATTTAAATTGTACGTAAAATATAATTTAAATATAAATCTCTTGATTTAATTTTCGTCATCATCAAATCCTCATTGGGCCTTGGCATATTTCATAGTAGTACATTATAAGCGCATCAATATATAACATAAAATACATAATGCTATAAACCGAAGATAATTTCAAAATGTTTTCACTAAACATTTCCCTTGTTTAACTAAACAATTGAAAAACATAAGTATGTACGACTGCAAAAACCTACACACAAAGGTTGCTTTCTATACTGCTGCAAATGTACAACGAATAAAAATGAAAGGCCTTTTCCGTGAAAACGAACTTAATCCGTAAATCAATAAATATTTCAATACTGAAATAGCGAGCTATTGTAACAAAAAGCTTTCAAAGGAATATAAAAAAATCGTTTGTGACGCAACATGTACAAAACAGCATTTCCATTTTACTTATGGTGCAGCCATTTGTCAGAAAACAAAGTTTAATCTGATAAGCATTTTAAAATAAGAATGAAGCAACCCCGGTTGCAAAATAAAAAAATATTTTTATAACAACTTATAAATAAATAAAAATACCTTATTCAAATTATAATTTATTTAAGTTACAATATTTTCTATAAAATATTGTTGGAAAACTTTTTTAGAAAATGGATTCAGTTTAAGATTTGTAACGGAAGACTCAAGTTTAAAAAGCTAATTTGGGAGAAGGGAATCTTGAGCCCCTTAGACTGCTACCTCAATCTGCTGCTTATTAGATATAAATCTATTATTATCCGTTTACTCAAATTTAAAGAGCAATACTAACCAAGCAAAATCAAACAATGATTTAACACTTCTGAATAGTTTTCATAGCCCTAGAAGGGGTAATTTTCTAATTTACAATAACTGAACTAAAATTATTAAACATATAATAATAGATCTCATTGAACTATTTTATTTTATTATTTATTATTATTGCATATTTGGCTCAAATAGAGTACAAATTCATCTCGCTCTATAAGATCACAGTTCCATTTCAATTAAGCCATCGATTGATAGCTCTATTGAAATTCGAAATAAACTTTGTCTGCTCGCGAAGGTATTCGCGGTTGTCGTACGTTTTACGTTTCAAATGCAGACCAGATTTTTCAATATCTGCCAATATCCGGTTTTCGATAATATTCGCAAAAAAATAAAAAAATTAGTATAATACTTAAAATTAAGCAATGAACATTCAAGTTATTTTTATTATTGATATTATTAAAAAGATTAGGGCAGTCATACTATCAAACTAGACCGATTAAAATTAGCAGTCGATGTAGAATAAATATAACAGTAGGTTCCAGTTTTATTTTATTAAAGTTACGGCAACAAACGTTCAAGCATGTGCAAATTGTAGCTTACAGAACACAACTGTGCAAAATTTCAAATGGTACAAAAGCTATTTTACAGAGTAAATCCACAAATTCGATTGTTAATATTCTTTGTTTCACTTAAAATTTCAATTCAATTGTTTCATGTCACAATAATAAACATTATATAAACAAAACACGAATGTCGTTATATGAAAAACAACCAAAAAATTTATCATTGTTTGCGTCAAGCTGGACTCGAAAGTTTTTCATTACCTCGTGGTCTGTATTGTTTTCAATGAATATAAAATATCCTACACGTTGACCCAGTTTCAAATGTTTTACTTAACCGAGTCTCATTGAATTATTTTCCATGGTTTTTGGATGATGCGTCAGAGTTGCTCTTATATAAGAAAATATTTCACAACTTTTTCAACATCGCATGTGATCCATTTTATTTCTCGAGATACAAAATCATCATACATGTTCACATACCTTAAAATATATGAATACGAGTATATTGAATTCCATTGAATTAATTTCTATGGTTTCCACATATTCCGCGGAAAAAGAGACGAATTAACAGAATACTTTTGTTTTTAAATATAACACAGTTATCCAGTTCTATTAGATGTATAATAATTGTTCAATTAGTTCATTTGATTTCGAGTTGCAGATATGAAAGTTATTCAAAGCAAAGTTAATGCAAATTTTAGTTCCAACCGAACTATGGCTTTTAATAAGCCGTCATGAATGATGTAATTTAAATCCACAAAGTTGTTCTTAGAGTTCGAGAGTCAACAGTTTCACTGCAATATTTGCGAAGCGCTTTAAAATAATATTCCAGTAGCATATTAAATACGTCTCTTCTGAAAGATTAACACTGACACGATAATAGTTTTATATAATGAGGGTAATTTTCTCTATTATATAATGTACCCAATAACAACTGCTTTGTTAAGAATATTAAATCTGAAAATAGAAAGCCTACGTTTTCTCCTTTGCAAAGAATTTCTTCATAATATACTTTAATAAGTTTACGCAATTGCAGAAAATGCATCCACAAAGAAATTCTCACACACAAAGCTGTTATACCTTCTTGAAAAGGGTATTCGACTAACAAAAGCACAATCATATGTTATATAAAAGAAACAAGAATTACTGTTTTTAAATGACATGTAAAGGTAAATAGCAATTTGTACATCATGTTTTTAAAATAAAAGCCGGAAGTAAATTAATTGCACAATCTGTAAAGCTTGTTCGTAACCGATATCAGAAATGTTTAGCGAAACGAATCAAAGATTTTACTAAAATATTAATGATTTCAATAAACTTTATCAAGTGTATAGAGTATATTTTTAAATAAATTAGCACGTATTATACAAAAAGATTACGCTTCTGCAAAAGCAAGCTACTAATCGTGTTTAATATTGTTGAGTATCCTCGGCTTAAAGAAATATATCAAATATAATATATATGAATTAGAGACAATAATATAGAATATTTACTAAAAATAGTGAATTTTAATTCTTTCAGCTTCTAATTAAAATCAAAGTTTTTTTTTTGTTTTTGGAGGCGTACAGAGCGTATTTTAAATTCATCAGAATGTGGTTCTGAAAACTGCACACAATTGTACAGAACAGTAGGAAATAAAAATGATTTTCATATTAATATATGGAAGTAGATTAGAAATAAATAAAAGATGATAAACCAATTCAACCGACGCATAATAGCATAATGAGCAAGTGATTTATTTTAATTCTAAAACTATTATGTTTCAGGAACGAAACAAATAGATCAATTTTAGGGTTTTGTATTTAGAACTTACATGATATAAGTAATATTCCTCCCATATGAAATGCAGAGAATTATCGTCACTATGTCTATGGTTGCAGTTTATCGTTTTTTTTTAAATCGGGTGAAATTTGTTCTCGTTATTTTTGTTATTACTTATGGTATTGTTTTTTTTCGAGCATAAGTTATATTCTTTTCGGAATACAAATTAGGCACTGTTGTAAATAGTTTCGTCTAAGGTGGATATTGTTTACGAAAGTGGGTTGTAATTTGACTATTTCTTCTTTCTAAATTATAACGTAATAATAATGAGTTTCTTTCCTTCTATATGAATTAATTTTTTTTTTAAATTAATAGTAATTTGATTTTGTTTCTTTTCTTGCATATAATAGTTCAGGTTCTTTCAAATTTTTAATAATATTCGTCATTACCTCTCTTTTTGAAAATCGGTAGTGACTTGACAGTTAATATTTTCATTTTAAGTTGTTTCTTTGATTAATAACTATTTTCACCTTTCTAATATTTCACTCCTCCTACGAGATAAGAAATACTGAAAACTACGTAATTAGTGCCGATTTTAGTCACAATTGATCCATTCTTTTAAATCATTTCATTTTGAGTATGTTTTCCTACTTATTAGTGCCAAGTTTTGTTTTTAAAATATGAATATTATGAGAAATATTTTTATTTTTCTTCCGTAGCAGGTAATTTCTAAGTAACAAAAATAAACAAATTTTGACCACTAATTGCTTTGTGTAGCCAAAAACTCTTTACAAGTAGAATAAATAAATAAAGTGTATCTTATCATTTCATATTAAAATATTTGCTCATATACCTGAAAAAGATAAAGGAAATGGACAAGTTACCTATTTCAACTATCGAAAGATAAGCCAAAGGATGAACCATTTCCTATTTCCAGTGTATTGCAAATCGAATTCAGTATTCTCTGTAAATTTAAGGACTGAATTCCCGGACCCGCCTTTATCTGATACAGTTGCCAATATGGCTGTTCGACCAATTTGTTTGCACTTCGAATGTCAAACGGATTCTAAGACCTTATTGACTCATAGTGTAGTCATACGTGAAATAATTTGATCTGGTAAACTGGTTTTGATAGTAAGCCATATATATTATTAATAGCTTTAAGCTATCTCAATTCGCATTCAGGATACAATTTTCTGAATATTTTTCTAAAGAAATCTATATTTTTAAACAAAACTTGTTTTTTTGTGCACTATGTTCTCTCTCTCTGAAGATATGAAGCTTTTTAAAAAATGATATTATCAAAGTTTTTTTTGACTTATTATTACAACTAAGCTCTAATTAGTCATAAAATAGAAAACATTTTTTTAGTTAAAAACTTATAAAATTTTGAGCCGGTTTGCTGGAGCCATTTTCGAGTTTATACGATACGAAATTAAATATAGTTATATATTTAGTTTATGTATACCAAATATGGTATGATAAAAATCTAAAGAGTACATATTCCAATATAAGTATAAAATTTTAATTCCCGTATATTTAATAAGTTATAGAAAGTAACTAAGATTAAGTAAGATTAGAGATAAAGTAACGACAACAACTTAATCTCTAACGTTATATAAATACTTAATAATTAAAAACTGCAAATTATCTATCAACCAATTAAACTTTTTTATATACACCGACCTAATAACAATGCTAGCGCTAATTAATACTTTAGACGATATTTTAAATGAGTCTGTTTCCTCTGAAGAATGCTATGAAAACATTTGTTATAATGTCCCTGTCAACAATTGATTATATTTATTATATTGACCGTAATGACTTACGATTCGTTGTTGGTTCCGAAGTAAACCACTTTTTTAATGATTCAAGAAGAATTTACCCAAATACTGCTGGTCCTAGCGGATTTTTTTAGAAGGTTCAGAGAAAACAGGCTAACGCGCAGGACGATTACATATTTAACTATTTATTTTAGACATTTTAAATATACCTCAACTATTATCCGAGTTCTGGTGATTTTAAATGGTAAACTAAATTATTAAAACTAAAACAGTGTACATTAAAAACAAGGCTTATGTCAAATTCTAAATCGAAGTTTCGAGAAATATTCCGAATGGATTAATATTATAATATAATGCCAAATTCACAATTAGCCTAATGATATCCAAAATACGTATAATATTATCATTTCGACTTTTGTCGTGCATTAATTCTGAACTTAATGAAACATTTATGGTCGGGATGCAATTGCTTCCCAATTAACCACCCAAACTACATATCTAACAACAGGATCAAAAATTTGATAAAAATATCAAGGCTAGCGTTAGTTATTGAAATATGCAAAAAAGAAGTTTACACTTCAAAATGCAATTGAAATAAATCTCGGTGCAGTTATGAACAGAGATTTTCGGTTCGAAAAAGACCACGTTTTTGAATTATATTAGACCTTCCTATAATATTATATAGCCTGAAATATGTCCAACAATGTAACACACTAGAACTGTCCAAGTTTAATTATGCAGACTCTGTGATGGGACCGAGACTATTTGTTCGCACTAAAACCTATATAAGCCTGCACACGTTTCTGTTTTAATACGTGGATTTAATGGAGTATCCATTATATTCACGAAACGCAATACATAAATGATGCCGATATAGTGAAGATGAAATAACTGAGGCAATTAATTATATTATTTACGAATTGGTGTTATAAAATTTAAAGTTTCGCCATACATACATAGTGTACGTTAATCTGGCTAATAATAATAATAATAAAAAATCAATACAATTATCAGTTTTTATTAAACTTAAGTGATTTGGTCGATAATTGGCAATCAGTTGCCACTATTTGTAAACATTTGGTGCTTTTATTTAGTATCTCTATAATGTTTTATAAATAATGATTTGTGTACGATTATTTTTTAATATTTTATGTAATAAATGTTGTCGTTCGTATGAGTCAATATTTGCATGGCGTTCACTGAAATCTGATGTGTGCTTACAAGTTTCCAACAAGGGTTGAGTGGTTATCTTAACCTATTTGTGACGTCAAAATGCTATGAAAATGAAATGAAACCAACTCCTTCTTATTTTGTAATGTTTTGTACTCCTTTGTTTGTTTTTTCATATAATCGATTATGGCTTCTTTTTTAATCGTATTTATTCTTTTTATTGTGCTCAAATAACAAAGCCTCTTTCAAAGTCCAAAGTTACTTAAAAAAAATTATACATTTATATAAATTTATATAAGTTAAATTTTATATAACCAGCCCGTAAGTCAAATCAAGGACCTAATTATTTGCGATTAGAAAACTGCAAGATCAACTGATTGATATTTCGATATTTTGATATAACAGTCAAATTTTATGTCAAGTTTTATAAGAACATATAACAATTTGAAAGCGACTGAGCAACAAACGTCGCTAAAAGACACTTCAGGGAACACTCTAAGACTGGTACTGCTGAAAACGAGCGTGCAGATGAACTCGCCATGGATAATGGACAGACATGAACACGCCTAATTACGCCTAATTTTAATTACGCCAAAATGCACCTTCACTACCGGAAATAGAGATTCGCGAAGAAATAGATTACACTGGCTATCATTTTTTTTTTCAAATTTAGACAAAATCTTTAACATCATAAGGAAAACCAATATGACGTTGACTCAAGTACAATAGTTGAAGGAACAAGGGAGGTTCGCAGAACACTTGCATTATTTTAAGCTTGAAGACAGCGACAATTTGACTTACGCAGAGTAGATGACATCAATTTTTCTAAACCACAAGCATCGCGATCTACTGCCTCAATGTGCCTCTTAATAATGTCTGAAGTCAGCGATTCCGAAAGTATTCAAACTAAAAGAGCTGAGGTTCTGGGCAAGACGGTGCGACAGAACCTCAGAAAGATTGATTAAACAGAGAGGTCTTAAACACAGTAAGACAAGTACATTTGCGCCATAGGGCAGATAATATCCAGAGCTTTAAAGATGTGTAAGTTTTGCTGAAAAAGTAATAGCCTCAATGAATTCACAAACATCCAAAGGCAAACATAGGAATGGTTAACTTCCAAATCTCCGTGCGGTATTGGAGGTCTCATGATAAATATTTCTCGAGTTTTAAGCACTCACAATTTCGTACTGAAATACTGCTGTCCAAACACAATCATAGATATCAGTCAGAAGCACATGCTTTTATTACACAGATACCAGAGATAATGCAACCGCCTTCTTCGTCCAGAAAGATAGGCCTGATTTTTTTTTAATTTTTTTTTTTTATTTAACATAGACGTAAATTTTTAATTTTATATTTTATACCTATATGTTCTTCATAAATATAAAAATAATGCGTTATTTTGCTTAATAGTATAAAAAAGAGTTAACAGTATAAAGAATTACATAAACTTAATAATATAAAAAGGAATACTCACTGTTACGTCACAATATATTACAAGGATAAGATTATAACGCCGAGTCAGTTTCCGACTCTGCAAAGACAATAAACCCTTCTTACAAGGTATACTTTTCTAGAATAAAATTACGCAGATATTTTTATCTTTGCCGATTGATTAATTCGTATAATTTGTAAAAAAATACATTACTAAAAAAAGCATATTATTCAACGCAAGATTATATAGATAATAAAAAACGTGGACCTAATACTCGTTAACTTCCAGGCAGGATATATTATGTTATTTATATTATACACATTTATAATTGTATTTAAATAACATAACTTTGCATTTTAAATGTTAGAAAAGAGTAACTACTGAGTTTCTTGCCGGTTCTTCTCGGTGGAATCTACATTTCGAACCGGTGGTAGATTCACTTAATATAGTTTTGTAAAAAAACAATTGAAAAGTGCTTGTATAAGCCTACTTGAATAAGGTATATTTTGATTTTCAAGGGGAAAAAAAAATATTGTAAGATTTTGAAAGACCACAACAATACTCAAATATATAGCAATTTTTTATTTAATCAATGTTGCATTTTGATATTTATTTATAAAATATTATGTGTACGCTTGCGATGATTTAAATTACAAAATGTCTCTGCATTTACCAAAATGTCATTTCAACTATTCAAACACATTTTGCATTTAGCATGACAGTTGGACTTGCAAATAGATCACCTGATGGTAAGTTCCAACCACAACATTGGTGCCGTAATAAATTTAAACCATTTCTTACATCGCCAATGCGCCACAAACTTTGGAAACTTTTATATGTGTAGAACCTTTATAACCCTATAAAAACCCTTGTGCATGTAGTTACAATGGCTCCCCCTCACCTTTCACCAAACTGGCACATAACAATACTTAGTGTAGTGTACACAGATCTGTAATAACATAATAATTAGTATTAGATTTATATTTTAAATGAATAAGTATATATTATCTGTGTATTTATGTATCTGTCATCTGGAGTCACACACATCGCGAAAGCGCGCAAAATAGGATAATATATAAAAAATTGCGCGCGGTAAATTCGGTGTGTGTGCAGAGCGAGCTGATATTTAAATATAATATCGATTTAATGTAACTTGTAAATCAACTTTACATGTGAACGTTACACTAAGTATTGCTGTTTAATGATAGAATATGTGATGAGTGGTTACTTACCCAGACTGAAATACACAAAGCCAAGTTATATATTTTTAATTGATTGATTAATTGATGTCCTCCTGGCAGATCGGTCATGGCCGTCGTTTCCAATGCAGGCTTATTGTGTAGGAAATATACTGCACAATTTTTATAAACACTCTCTATTGTATCGATATTATGCCAAAGTGACTCAATTGGAGAGAAATCATGCACAGGACAAATAACTTAGGGGTTTTCCGTGGCCCCCCGTGTCTGCTTCCACTGCCATCCTCCTAACTGTCTCGTCGTTCCTGAGTATTCCTTGGCAGAAATTCCCAATTATTTTTGGTTTCCCCGACCCGGGCTTTCAATAATTCCACCATTGCTCTGCCTTTCTTGCAATATGTCTATTTGGCCATTTGTGCCCTTACATGCCGGTAATTATAAGAAATTCGCTACTTTCCCGTATAGTAAAACAATGTGTAGCAATTAAAATCTGCTTTAATTTTGTTTTCTTTCAATTTTAGCTTGTTGCATTGTGATGTAGGTAGATATTATTTGCAATCCGAATGAAACGTGATTTTATTCGAACACGTTGCGTGTGAACTAAGCTGTACTTACTTAAAATAGTTTATTCTCGAATCCGGTAAGCCAATTGTCACGTGTATGCGAGAGAAAATATTATGTCTTATATCTGTCTAAGTAGTTCAAAGCTTCAAGAGGATTAAAAATGCACTACTTACTCGTATTTCTTGAAGCTTATAAAGGATGCGAGTTTTTAATAGCGAGAGTAATAACAAATTCATTTTTTATTTCAGTTGAACGATTGCATGTTCTCTCTATGTAGTTCTGATGAAGCTTACGTGTTACGTAACTAATATTTATACAAGGATTTTATTTATAAGCTTGCATTATCCTTGGGTTGTCTGGAAGAAATAGCTAATTAGCCATAAGTCCGCCCATTTGTAGGACACATAAAATATTTTGATATATTTTTGTTTTAATTTTTAGGTATTATTTTTTTTTTCAGTCCTTAGATTTCTGTATATTATGTTTGTGATGTATATGAACATTATCCTTCGTCATTAAGTTTTTTTATACGCAAATATCCGACGGTTGAAAGTACTATGTCAAAAACGTTAACGTGTCACCAACGATTATCAGTGTCAACAATAAATCAATGATTTTAATGATGATCAAAACATTAAAGATTCGGAATCCGTATCAGACAAACAAAAAGTAATTATTTTTCTATACGAAAATATTTTGATATAACTTGCCTTTATTCCATAAAGCCAAAGGAAAATTTTAATGTTCAATGTTTATTTACCGTGTTCCACATGTTGATTACATCAAAAAAAAAGAACAATTACTTAAATTAAAACGAAGCACTTCGTAAGGTTTTTATACAAATATATAAAAAAAACTTTATTTTAATTACGTTAACACTTGTTTTTATGCCTAGCGACCCGAAGATAATATAAAGCAAGTTTAGGTATTAATTTATTTTATAACGTTTATTCATTTATTACTTTACTCATTTCATTCATTTATTAATTACATACCATATGTATCATAATTCCCAAAAAATAAAGGGAGAACTTTTCGTTAACTAGGCCATTCTGTTAAATTTAAATGACCTGTTCGGTTTCACCAAACCCGTTTGGCTATAATTACTCGTACCAACAACTTTTATTACATAAATTGAGATTACTTCTTAAAACTTGTTGCTCTGTTGACCTTTGAAACTAAAACGAGTTATTTTTCAGTAGCTACCAATGCACCGCCCGAGGGACTTCCCGGACCGCAGCGGCAAAGAGTGCCCATTCCGTCTCCGCCCGAATTTCTAACGGCTTATATTCTTCCGAGATTCCTCCTTCCACACGACATCGGCTATGACGACTCCCCGCGCATCCCTCAACCACGTGAAGAAAGCCTTCTTGATCGGGTAAGTGTTTAATTTTTTGTTTTAAAACAAATTGTTAGAGATCTAAAAAAATATTTAGTGAGTGTTAAAAATATTAAAAAGTCTAATTTATTTTTAACGATACAAGTTCTAATCTGAAAGATTTGAAAGAAAATTAGCTCGTCAAGGTGTTCTCGTTGCGGAAGCCAAAGACTTAATGAAAATAACGATTTTTGCTTTAATTAATAAAAATTTGCTCACAAAAAAGTCAACATTGTTAAGAGCCGAGGAATTATCGTTTTCTTGTTATATGTATATAAGAGTTAGTTTCAGTAAAATGTACTCGATGACAATTAAGTAATATATTCCGCCCAGCGAAGCGGCTGAGTCAAATAGTTAAATATGTAGGAAGCTGATAACATTTTTACAATTATGTATATTAAATGTTTTAATGGAAAGCATTTAAATATTCATTACGTGGCTACAAAACAAGTATTGATTAATTATTACGTACAAACATTTTCACAATGTACTATTTACGATGGAATGACTAATTATAACGGCTGAACAAGTGAACAGGTAGAGACATATATCGTTATAGGTTCTTCTATAATCGACTTCAAGATGATTTCGGTACTTGTTTTGATATTGTTGAGAATATTTTATTTAAAGAGCTACCATATTTAAACACCTACTATTATTAGAGCTCATTCATTCAGCAAATGTGTTTTAGTTAAAACAAGGATCCTAATAGTTATATGAAGCTAAAGTTTAACGTCACGTCATCTCGAGCGCTACGTCTGTTATCGTCAACTTGAAACTTGAGCATAAGCAAACTTGATCGTTGATATACTAAGTTTGATCTACATTTTCATCTACAAGGAAGAGAAGTTTGAATATATTAGGACACAGCCTTGCTTTACACATAATAATTAAAAAAAAAACACAATTGAGGCATTCTGTAAGTAGAAACTCGAGAAACAACGCACAATACGACCTAGAATTGACAGAATGTGATATGCATTATAATATTTATAAAATTTATCGGATACAAGTATCAAAATGACGTATCGCCATAAGTAGGCTATCAACACTCCAGGAATACTCAAGAAATACGAAGTGAATTCTTACAGAATCGGGCTAAAAATTATAAAAACAAAATGTTATTGTTTCTCATTATACAGAAGGATTATTTTTTTTTTATATTTGTATCTCCACATAAATGATTGATGCCTTTGGGGTATCTTATCTTTTTGATTTTTATTTATTTTATTTTATTGAGCCTGCACAATTTTATTGTACATGTATCCTGTATATACGACCTCTGGTATATGACATGTAAGCTACGTCTTTACGAGTATTTTACTAAGTAGACAAGTATTGTAAAAAGTCGCTGCGCATTTTACAACAATAAGAAAAGGTACAATTATTACAGAAGCTTAACGATTTTTAATTGCGTAACTCTATTACCAAATAACAAATACTTTCAACAACATTTCAGCCTACTTAATTTAGATTTCACAACTTGCATTAAAAACATTAGCTACAGCATAAATGATGAAGTATTCATTTTCAACCGAGTAGTAGGGTGGGGGAGGGGGTGTTATTGGGCCCTATGTCCTTTTTTGAATCTCTGACGAAATGCTTCTAAAATTTGATGATAAATGGTTTAGTAGTTAAGACGTGAAGTATAGCAATCAACAAAAAAAAAACACTTTCCTCTTTATAATTAAATATTAGGTAGGATTATATCAACGTATATTTTTTTAATAAATGTTAAACTCGTTTATGTATGTAGTGGCAATACCGAAATAGCTGAAATAGTTGTTTAACAGTTTCCCCGGCAGCAATGTCGCAAAATAAACAACTCCAACTAAATTTAATCCATATTATATTATTAATATTATAAATGCGAAAGTAACTCTGTCTGTCTGTCTCGCTTTCACGCCAAAACTACTGGACCGATTTAAATGAAATTTGGTACACAAATAGTCTAGAACCTGAGAAAGGACATAGGACTAGATATTCTACCCTAAGGGCTGAAATTCACACCAATGTGGTATACAAAGAGGTATTACATTAACGTAATATTTTAAGTTAATTTGTAAATATATTCATATACTACGCGGGCAAAGCCGGGGGTAACAGCTAGTACAGTATATTTTTGAACATTTTCATGTTTGCGTTTGCGTTTGTTTAATTTTTTATAAATAGTATTTGATATTTCATATAAAAAGATAAGAACGAAAGTTGTATTTTATTCTATGTTGATAAGGATGGTTATTAATTTACTAGTATGAAGGTTTTTTTAGGTTTTTAAATATTAAAGTTAGAAACATCAAATTATTACGAACATTATTTATACACAATTTTAATGAAATTTCATAATAGTATTAATATTCTACGAAATAAGAATGGATGTATCAATAATGCACAACAATTCTTTGAACGTAAAGTTAAAAACAGTATATATAATTATAGCAAACGTAAATCCAGGCTAAATGTAATTGCACTCAGTACAGTAGGTCATCCTTTATTCATTTTCCATATCATTTATATAAATCAATACCAATGAAACATTAAAATAAGTTTGTCTTTTACAGAAAACATTTATTTAATTGAACATGGTTCGAGTTTACACGTATTCATGAATTATGAATATGTTTTCATTTCAATTTGAAATGATAAGTGCTTTAATTAAAAGGGATATTTAATATTGTGATAAAAGACAAACAGATTGCCTTGGCGGATTATTCTTGGTAAAACTATTTAAAATAACGCTAGATTTTCTTTACGTATATCTACGTAAAAATAAGTATTGCCTTTTGAAGTTTATAAGGTTTTGTGGTTATTGAGAAAGTAATCAAATAACGGCCTTAATTGTGGTGAAAGTATACATACAATTTAAAATATTAAAAACATGTACCATACTTTTTTTACATCAATCTTTACTAATAATAATAACCAATAACTACAATATTGATGTGTTTTATTATGAAGCAACTTATAACAAAGCAAATAAAATAGGTAAAAAAGTAATTTAAAAATGTAATTTTCTAGAATACATACACTCCTAAAAAGGTTATGTTAAAAGCATTTTAAAATGTTTATGTTCAATATCACCAGGAATTACGATAAAAATATTAAAGCATTACAGATCCTTTTATCCTTTATCTCCAAGCAACGAAATATTCTCTTTAGTTCTAGGGTGAAAGGAAATTGTAATTATAGTCAAGAGACATAACTTAAGTAGACAGAACTACAGCCATTCTGTAACAAGTTACTCCGTATTTTACTTAATGTTGAAAATGAACATAAAAAGTAACAGACTGTAAATTCCCCCCTTTAGGGCCAAGGCCTCCTCTCCCTTTGCTGAGAAGGTTGGTGGATACACATGTATCAGAATTTCGTTGAAATTAAGTTTCCTCACGATATTTTCCTTCACCGCCGAGCACAAGATGAATTATAAACACAAATTGAGCACATGAAATATCAGTGGTGCTTACTTGGGTTTGAACCCGCAATCATCGGTTAATATGCACGCGTTATAACCACTGGGCCATCTCGGTCAATTAGAATTGACATACTGTTACAATAGTTTGATGTTTGAATTTTATAATTATTATAGTTATTCTACCATTCCGGAAAATTCACAATCGTTTACTACACTGGTATATGTAGTTTAATATATTCTGTTTATAAAAACTAGTTATTAATTCTGTTTCAATACGTAATTTTAAATAATAGTGGCAGCTTGTAAAAACAGTGACTGCGCCTTATTTTATATATTATATAATATTTAAGTATTCATTGCTTTATTGCTAACCTACGTTACTGACATTTTCATGATAGTTACAAATGAAAGCATTAAAAAACTATAAATATCACGACAATCGATTTTACTTGTGCAATGTGCTGTTTTATAAAAGTATAGTGTATAGTTTGTTACACACTAACACACTTATTGTGTTTGTAACAAATAACAACCGACATAATGCCCCTCGCAGACCGGACAGGTTCAATCATATCGAGTTTTTTATAGGTGCGCGACGAGCCCAGCGTGCGCGGTTCGCCGTCACTCAGGGAGCACACTAAGAAAATCTTTCATTATATTAGCGACAATATTATTATATAACTGTTAAGATAAAGGTCACATAAGTCGGTTACATCTATTTTGTATGTAACCAAAGCTTGAGGAAATGCTTAGTCCAATTATTAAAGTTTCTCTTTCTGCTGTGGAATTAAATTCACTCAGCCTCGAAACAAAGAACTTGCTAGACTAATTAATAAGACCTATTTGGCACATTAAAATTGACGACTAAGGCTCAGAATGAGCCAATAAAATAACTAATTATATTAAACATTTCTGGATACTCTCAAGGGAGATAACACAGCTACAATACAAAGGACAATTTAGAATTAATTTTACCTTGTATTAAAATATCCTCAACAGAGCAACGATAATCAGACAAGTGAGTAACAGTCATTGTTTTCTTGACAACAATAGGCGACCACCACGACTTTGTCAATACATAAAGTCTCATGATATCTGGTTAACTATATATGTATCAACGACTGGGCGTCAATGATTTCGGTATCAAAATACCTTTTAAACAATATATTGGAACAAATAATGGTATTTAAAGATAATTTTAATGTTTACCTTTCATATGTATATAAATGACTTATATATATCACCGTAGAATTGTAAATACCGCTAGATTGTGAACGAAATATTGTGGACGGTGTATTAACTCAAAATAAAACGTCAAAAATTTCGTTAGTTTATGATATTTCGGTTAGGTTCGTTTAGTATTTATAATTTAACTGAAATTACGTACTTCGATAGATTATAATCTACCGAAATTATGCGTTAAATTGTATGTAGTATGTTACGGTTCACAAACACACACATTTCAACAGTTTACAATCTCGCGAGGTAGATTGTATAATCTAACGGTATTTACAATTTTACGCTGACATATACATTATATACTATTCGATGTTAATGCATAAAGCAGTGCAAGACTAAGTCTGACTCGTATCAAATACAATTCAGTATTCGTCGCACGTCACCTAGTTGACGAAATCGAATTACGGTTGATGATTGACACGTATGGCAAATGAACTTAATAATCCATTAAAACACGACGTGGATAATTAGCCCAGTCTCATGGATATTGTACTAAATCACAATGTGAAAATGCATGTTGAATATGCATTTTCAAATTACGAAAGCATAGAGGCTTAGTTAGCAAATTTCAATGATACGCCCATTGTATAAAAACGCGTTTTGTTTTCAAATGTCCCATATTAAAAACTCATTATTATTCTTGATTTTGTTTAAAACTTTTGGAAGATACAATTCGTTGGTATTCATCAGTTGACATGAATTCTATGATCTGTGATATATATATTTTTTTAATTTTTATTGTATCATCATCATTATTTAACATTTTTTTTTTTTTAAGTAAAGAGTTAAGATGTTTTCATAACATAACTACTGTTTCACCTTTCCAATGTTTCCAATGTTTTTTCGTAGGATCTGATCCAAGCCTCGTACGATCATTTGTACATATACTAAGGTATATCAATTTGTAACAGGAAGCCTGACCGGCATTTGTTACCTGATAGTAAGTGGATACCTCCGCCGATTAGCCAATCATTAAAGCACCATCAATCTGTGATGTTACGTCCTTTTTACCACCACACCAAACAAAACCAATACAATTGGAACACCACAATATAATAATTGCTGAGGTAGTGGTACCTACAAAGGCGGTTTTAAAAGAAAAGGTGGATATACTTGCAGAATTTCATCTGACAAAAGCTTGTTTCTTCATCTTGTCTTCTATCAAGCCTAAACACATTAAAACAAAGACCTTCGTTTAAGATCTACGAGCTCTGTCATTTATTTCACTTTATTCATATAAATAAATTAAGTTCCGTCTACACTCATTTATGGATCTTGTCTGTATACAATACTAACTATAACTGCAAACTTAATCTTACATAGCATCTTTGAACATTATAAAGCTCCCGGGTATAGTAGATACTATCATAATATTAAGGTGCGTTTCCACTGCAATTATTGGAAATTTCTATTTTTGCCTCCGATTGCAATTCTTCTCAAACTCACTGGCTTTTATTATAAAGTTGTTAAATTGAAATCAATATAAGTAATCGAAAATTAAAATTTAGATTTAAATTCTTAACTGCGTATCAAAATTTGAATCAATTAACACCTAAAACGGAATAGAATCAACGGTTACTGAAATAGAAAACTCAATTCTGGACATTTATTTACAATATTCTAAGACTTTTTGTTGCGATAAAATTAGTTCCTTTTGTGGAGACTCGACTTTAAGCAATATAATAACCGGCAAAACCGCTTCATAATATGCGTTATTAATAAACGGGCGAGCGCGCTAATTACGTAGAAATTAAACATAAATTTTGTGCAGTAAATCTAGCATACTGTTGATGTATTATATTTCAATAGTTATTCAATTAGCTTTTAACGTAAAATTATTCGCAGATATATATACGCGTATTTATCGATAGGAACAAGTAGCTTACAAATCAAAATTAGATTTAAATTTTGTTACATATTAACTTCTATTTCAAAACACAGAATTGTTATTTGACTTATTGAATTAATACAATTATCGTTTCTTTTTATGTTTTACGGAGGAATATTTTATCGCCGATGTGTTGTATTCTTGTCTTAATTGTTCCTTACTCATAATACAATTGTGTCCTATTTTGTTGTTGCTATTGCAAGTTGAACACTTGCTAGTTTGAATTTCAATTTTAGACTTGGACTTCACATCAAATAAGTGACGTGCTAAAGATGTAATATTAATTTGAAAATAATTACAGTTAGTCGTCTTTTGTACGGATCCGAGAGGCTACGGAGTCAAGGTGTGGTTATTCGGGCTGTCTTCCATGAGCAAGATACGCGAGCTCCCCACCTCATGCGTTGCTCTATTTACCCATGTATATTTAAAGGCTGACAGATGTAGGAGGCCTTGGTCGTGTCCGCCAAGCAAGACCAGCCCACACCCACTCCCACAATCCGCCAACTTCTGGAGGCCACTGATCTCGACTCCGATTAATTTTAACAGTTAACCAGTATAGTGTTAAGAATTGTGTAAGAGTATAGAGGATATCAAATAACCAAGATTTATGAGTTGCCTTAGTCCACTACTTTTCGCGGTAACATCGTTTTGAACACAAAATGTATTTTAATTAAAGGATCATTTATTTTCTACCATACTTTACAGACATTTTCCTCGTAATATTATATTTTTTAGAAATTGTATATCTTTACATACGGAAAATAAATTTCGGCTATGACGAATGATTTTAAGGATTTCATCGGTTGAACTTGTTTGTTGGATCATAAAGGAGCATAATTATTGCCAATACTTTAAAATACTCTCGAAGTTTATAAAAAAAACCCTTAACGAATAACTATTTCACTGTATAAATAAATTCGATAGTTGTTAGAAGCCTATAACATCGGACCACAATTTTTTGTTGTAAAATTTAATTTGAGTGTAAAAATATTATTAAATAATAGGGTAAATGTAACAAGTCTTAATAAAAAAAACAGTAACTAACTTCTCAGGCCTCATTTTGAAACGGCTAGACTGAAAATAGTATTGGTAAATAGAGATATGATGTATATGTTTTTTCTAGAATAAACAGAAATTAATGAATACTTAAACGTCGTCGTTGTTATTGTAAGAGTACAAAAAAAAAGTCATTTTTAATTCAAATATTTTCATTTTGAATCTTATATATGTAGCTCAATAAAAAATATTAACCATTTTGTAATAATTTTTCTACCATTTATATATAATATAGCGTTAATTTTATCTTCGAATTTATTGCACTTATTAACCCCAGAGGATGCTGAAATGTGTCGTCCAAACGAATCGATAAATTGTAGCGTTTTGTATTATCGATTCATTTTCGGAACGGTTCTAATTTTGGTAGCTTGGGTTTTATTTTTGTTGTTGATTAGGTACCAAATAGTTTAAAATTTCTTCAGATGTTCCTAATGTTTTAGAACTATTGAGACAAATATTAGTACAATATTTTTATAGTTAATAAAGGGTGATTATAATTGAAGTGTCGAACTCGAACTGAATTTATAATTACCAGTATTTACGTATTTAATTATTGAACGAAAATATATGTTTGTTTCGTTATTCCAAATTCACCAAAATCATATTTTTTTAAATTAATATGTTTTCCTGAATATATCTAACGGTTTCTTGAAGTAGCTCTCTCCGTGACAGTAATATTATTGAGCTCCTTCATATATTCTGCGGACCAGACATCATGCAACTGAATTGAGGTCGAGACCTTAAGCTTTTTTACTTTGATCAATCCAAACGACGCATCCCGCCCGGTGAAATTCTGAATATACGCTTCAACAATTACGGAATATTCGGGGCGAGCGTTGTCATCCATAATAATAGCATTTTCTTCAAAAACAGCAAATTGTGTAACGCATTAGATGCAAGGATCGGTATGTATCGTGCATTATAATTATTTTGTGTGCATTTAATGAGCCATTATCAATGAAAGTCAACTCCATACAATACAAAAAAATATTTACTTCGAAACAGGCATGTTATAAAACAATCCACTCCATATATAAATAAACTACCCACATTGGATACAAAAATTCTGATCCAGCGCTTTTGAGTCGATATCAATTTAAACAACGCTATGTGATGGCGATGACTCGATAATGGGCCTGAAAATTTCTCTAAGGTTATTTTTGAGATCAATACAAATATTCCTCAACTGTTAAAGCAGTTGGTTTTATAAAATAAACAGCAGCGTTTATTAAATCATATTATACAGTTTATATTTTATATATATCATTTCTGAAAACCAAATTCCCAAGAGTGCTTTGGCGACATCACTCTTCATTACTCCTCCAAATTGGGAACACGTAGGTGATTAGTTCATCCGCCAAAGTCACTGAATAGGAAATGTAGTAGGACAATATAATTTTTCCATCTGCCTTCGATTCCAAACAACGCTCTCCAATTTGCAGATACCTGATTAGTGGTCGTTTTACAGTTGACACGTTTTAAGACGAAGACTTAGACCACTATGGCAATATCTTGAGGCTTGCTTTTATTTTATCTGTTAGTATACCACTCTCTCTAAACTGGCAGTATCTGTCGTAAATCGACAACGCCGCCCATCAGCACTTAGTTTCCATGGATGTCCTACAGGCTGACAACTGAGTTTCTTGCCGGTTCTTCTCGGTAGAATCTTCATTCCGAATCTGTGGTAGCAAAAAGTTTAATAAAGTTCTGTGAAACGGCAATTCAAAAACGCTTGTAAAAACCTACTTGAATATAGTATATTTGAATTGAATTCACAGTTCTTCATTCAACCTACAAGTACAAAATAATAAAAAATAATTCAATTTATAAATTTATTTAGATATTATTCAATATTCCAGTTTTGACTCATATAAATTAAAGTGAAGTCGTCGAATTATTTTGGAAATTTTTGCGGTTTTTAATAATATGATCTAAGCCAGTTATGAATAGAAATTTTATACAAACTTACGGTCTACTTTCAGGTAATTTTCTTATTTTATGTATTTATTGCGAAACATAATATATTACATTAACAATTGGCAACAAAGTAAGTGATAGACAAACTAACTAAGTTTCCAATTTTACATTTATGATTGTACACCCACACACTCACCCTTAAAAACGACTATCAATAATACTGAGTACTGATATTAGCCCTACTACCAAGTAAAACAATAACGTATGTTAATGTACTACTAGGATATAAAATAATTTGTCACAGCAATTCAATATATTTTTCTAATGTCAATTTTTCAGTCAATACCAGTGTTTGTGCAAGTTCAAAACTATAATTATAAAGCAATTTGTGACCAAGTGAACGCACATATATGTATTGTTTATCATGTTAAATTGTATTAGCTGCAATTACAAACATATTAGTAACATTAGCGTTAAAAATAGACTAAGGCCTTAAAGGGCCTTAAAATATAACAAAGGGATTCATATAAAAACACATTAAAAACACTTTGAATAATTTAAATGGAAAATTAAACAATTCTACATATCACTTAAATATTTTGAAGTTTTTAGTATTACAATTAACGCTATGTCATTTATATAGTGCAAGCACAGAATCGGAGTAGGCCAGATACTGCTACGTTAATCTAATTGTAGGAAAATCGATTAGGTCATTTTTCGACGTACGATGACGTCGCGCGAAGCTTTAGTGGTGCATGGATCTGATTTAAGTGATTAATTTGGTATTATTCATAATGTCCGAACTGTTTTGGGTAATGCTCAATATGAACGGGCAGCATGATAATAATTATTGAAAAAATTTAAAATCAATGGCTTTATGAATAATATCTTCCACCTAATGGCAAAATAAATAGTTAAAAAAAAATGATTTAGTTCCTTCAACGATAATATTACATTATTTTTTCCCTATTTTCCCCACATGATATTAATTAGCGTTTGTTGAATCACGCATTTTATTAGTCCTTCACATTGTTTGTGGGATTAAAATTATTAGATTAAATCATAATTGAAACTTAAGTCGACACCGATTCATTGCACTGAATGTTCTCGATTTTTTTAGAACCTTTTCTTTCATAAGAAAGTAAAGAAAGCGTTGTCATTAATTTCATTCTATTGAACAAAATAGTCTCATATAAATTGATATTTGGCTATTTTTGCATTTATGTGTTCATTTTCAGCGGTCTCTTGTCGGTTCTTCTTCTAAATTTTCATCATTTATAGTTCTTATGGTATATTATACCACAAAAGGTATAATGAGGAATAGAATATTTTTTTAGTACAACTTTCAACTTTATCGAACTACAATATGAAGATATTAAAATTGATTGAATTATGCGTATAAGTGATGCTAGACAAAACGGTGTATACCTCATTGTTGATACTAACTGATTTAATCCTTGATCGATGCGGCAGTTCTTGAAATCTTTTTTTACGATGTCTTCATAAGAAAAATATTTTACTTACCTACTTTATTCGTTTTAATTTCTTAGTAAGAAATGACACGCTATTTGCGTGTTATAAATTTAATGCTAAAATTAGAAAATTAAAGCCGTTCACGTATGTTAGTAATTGTAAAGAACTGCACTCTGTAGCGAGCTGGATCGGCTCCAATTGGTTTGGGTAAGGCATGTGTTTGTTCTTGTTCCCCGTGCCTGTACCTAGGATTGTACCTAGGATTACCTGTGAATTTACCTAGGCTTTAGCAATACACACTCACAATTACCATACACAACAGTTATTCAAATTGAATTGAATAATTCATGATCACATGGCTCGATTTGGTATGTCGTTATTAAAATTCCAAACATTTTATATACAAGGTAAATATTTAAGCATCGTATATACTATGTTATAATTAATATATATTTTTTTGTTATTTCATAAATTCAGTAAAATTATTTCATATCATTATTAATGCTTATCATTAATTTCGCACCCGAAACGTTCGAGGCGTTTGATTCATTAATTTTTTCTAATCAGAAAATAAATATTTCTTTAATGAATATTGATATTAACAAAAAATAATTTAACTTGATGACTTTGAAAAAAAGACGAACTTTTTCTTCTATGCAAAAAATAATCCAACGTTTTCTGTTAGGTATCAAAATATTTTATTGACTGCCTCGTTGGTCTAATAGCTTAATATAAGGCCACAGCTCGCGAGGTTCTGGGTTATGAGCGTGACGGAAAAGAGAGTGCACCTGTGTTTGCGCACTCATCTGTGCGCTATAAAATGTCCTTCGTAGTTGACTAGTCCCCCATGAATTTGGCGTCCGTGAAATCGTGCCGAGATGGAGATGATTGCGGATTCAAATCCAGCCAAGCACCCAGGCTTGATTATTGTTTACAATTCATCTCGTTCTCGGCGGTGAAGGAAAACATCGTGAGAAAACCTGCATGTATCTAATTTCAACAAAATTCTGCCACATTTGTATCCACCAACTCGCATTGGAGCAGCGTGCTGGAATAAACCCTGCTCCAAACCTTCTCCTCAAAGGGAGAGGAGGCCTCAGCGCAGCAGTGGGATATTTAAAGGCAGTTAATGTTGTTTTATGTTGAACTAAATCGGCCGGACATCATCATTATAATTATTACATACATTCAAACCTTTTTTAATTTATTTGACACCTTTGCTATTGAAGCTGGTAGTGCCCTGTTTAATGTTCGCTTTGATGAACTGTTTGTGGTATATAGTCTATTTCTAATCTGCGAATGCGACATATATTAGTTGGAATATGACTTTTCAAACGCAACCGTGTTCAGCGCGAATAATTTAATTAGCGCGAGGTTCAATGTTATCAACGACTATATAATGGTACACTGCAAACGCTCACCGCATTTGAATCCAGCTTATATGAATCCAAAGCTTTTGAGGTAATGTGACATTAATATAAATATTTTTGTTGCATCATTTAAATGTTATTTGATATGTTACATTTTATAATATTTAATCTAGCCCCTAATATACATAAAACTATTTAAACTATTTGAATATAACTTTACCAAACCAAGTTATTTTTTTTAACTTTTTATATAATAGAAAGTTACACAGTGAGTTTTATTATTTTAGGTACATATATGTACCGGTGAGATTTTATTTTATGGTAAAAATAAAAACTTTCCCTGACCTTAATCAGAGGCAATTACGTTAATCATCATAATTTGTGTCCTATTTTTTAGAATATAGCTCTATTACTTATTATTAGATTCATCTTTCCTTGGATTATGTATAGGCTGCTGAACGCGACGATTAAATATTGTTTGTTACATAGCAAGCATGCTGGTTGGTAATTTTTAATATTGGAAAACTCTCGGAATCTCTCAAGCTACAGATCATTAAATCAACATTAGGAATTACTCTCTTTTAAGCTCAATTTTTGATAAGTCATAAAATGTATAATTTCATGGCGTTACTCTAATACCGTATCCTTATTCTATCCTTATATACTTATTAAATTTATATTACAATTCCATTTCCTAGTATAAAGCGGTTATTGTTTTACAACATTACATTCATTTACGAACACCAGATCATGACATGACATTTTTATAATTTCATTTTCATCTACAAATGAATTCTGAAAGAATAATGTGTGACAAGTCTCTTTACAAATGTCTCTGATATATAATAAGAAAAATATAATTCAAAGCAAAAATTATAATAATTCTTGGAAATATATCCAATAACAGCGGTGAAATAAAAATGTTCTTCTCGATAAACACCTTTAAAAATAAATAAAAAATATGAAAACCAATGACATTCAATATCTAGGAAGAAGTCTCGTATTTACATTTTAAAAATACGTTATATTAAATGTCAAGTTTAGTGAAGAAAGGTTAACATTATTACATTATTATTAAAACAATGCATATATAGATATGTCGTCTCAAATATTTATCTAACGTGTTCTTATAATTAGAACATTAGTAAACTTAGTTTAACTATTCCGTATTTACTTAATTTTATCTGACAGAAGGGGGGGGGGGAAGACACCCACACAACTTGATTTAACCTCCCCTAACTGGACGTTTGGCTTCCTTAATTATAAGGTAGCGAGGACAACTATACCGATATTTAAATACTTCGAGGTTTTTCACTCGATTAATCTTATTTGACTTGAGTACTCTACTCGATCACATTGACTTGATTATTTTTTATAAATACTATCTTATAATGCTGGTCTTGGAGTTCGAAGTTTAAATCCTGGCACAGATAAGCAAAATAATATTAGTTTTTGTCTGTCAAGATATTCTTAAGCTTGAAGTTAGAAAGTTAGAAAGTTTTATTTCGAAAAGCGTTTACAAAAGTCTTTGGTTATGTACCTGATCTGATAAAAAGTTATGTTCCTTGCGGCTGTTTTTACAATGGCTCACTTGCCCTTCAACCGTTATACAATACTACATTCTATTAGTGATATTTACATTTTAAAGTATGAAATATGGAAATTTTATGATTTCGTTTTGATTTCTGAAAGAATAACGTTTGATAAAGTTTTTAAACATGTCTCTGTTATCGCTGAGCTCTAGAAAAACCTCTGCGGGCTCAATTTTTTATATCTTAAAAACCTTCAAACCAAAAACAAATGGAGAGCTAAATGGAAATAATTTCAACCACCCCTTGTACTTGCGTCATTTTAAAAGTATAACTTTACTTTCATTAAATTTTCTGAGTTCCATTTACACAACTTTTTCTCTTTATTTTAATCAGACATTTTATTATCCTAATGTAATTATATTGTACCACTTATCGATGGTAAGACTTTGTGCAAGCCCGTCTGGGTAGGTACCACCCATACACCAGATATTCTACCGCCAAACAGCAATTCTTTGTATAATTGTGTTAGTGAGTGAGCCAGTGTTACTATAGGAACAAGAGACATAAAATCCTAATTATCAAATTTCGTTTCGCATTGGCGATGTAAGGAATAATTAATAATTCTCACAGGGACATTGTCTATGTAAGTGGCCACCACCACCAGATGTAGACCACTTACCATCAGGTGGCCCATTTGCCCACCCATAAATACCTATACCCTATATAACTTATATCACAAAAAAAAACTTTTACGATAAAAATGATAAAGTTTTGGATAATATTACTATAAATACAATTATTTTAGCGGACCGAATATAATAACATTTTACGAACTTTATACGTATTAAACGTACGCATAAATCCCTAGGGTATTATTAACATGTTTAAAGATAGTAATGACACGTTTCAGTTTATCAGCACGCATGACCTTAACCTTATATTTATGTAGAAACGTGTAATCATCTTTCACTGGCCGTTAATTAATTAAATAGCTCACTAGCATTTAACAAAGCCTAGCACGTTTGTTAAGTAGTTAAATATTTTCGTTCTCAGCCCTCACCTCCTTGGCCGTGAGCGCCGGATGGCGACAATCATCCTTATCTATCCATAGAGAACAAAAGTCGTTTCATTTATTGCTGTATATCTAATATTGGATCACTATTTTTAATATAAGTGAATATCAATTCTTTACGCTGGTACTATTATTAATATTTTTTTCCTATTTAATTGAATGTAATATACAAATATAAATTAAAATAATTTTGTCACAATGTTTCGGGACATAATTTACCAACCTACAATATTAACCTACTGTTTTCTTTGCACAGGAAATAAACATCATTAATCAAATGGAAATGCAAGAAATTGAGCCGAACCCATACGATTATGAATACCCGCGTTGGATTCCTAACGAGACACCTCCAAACTACATGATTAATATGCTGAAGAAGCCACCTGTTTCTCATCGCTACCCTAAACAGAAACCTACCCAAGACTTAGGAAACTATCCCCTTCAATTTATTGAGGATAAACCAAAGAAAGAAGACCAAGAGTCTGATAGCGTTGATGAAAAACAAGACCAACCCGCCCCACTTTTGAACGCCAGTGGTCTCAAAAAATCTTTCGCTATGACACCTTTTGATTCTGGATATTACAAAAAGACAACTGATTTAAAGACAAGTAAGTAAAAAAAGACTTATTATTGTACACATTTAATTGTCTTACATATCTCTCTGAAGTTCTTAAACAAGCAATATAATAAATATTGAGATTAGTTATATTCGTTTCTAGTGATTTACTTTTTGTGTGAGAGCTTACTATTTGTTCATGGATCCTTTTACTGGAATCTATAAACGGTGTGTTATAAATTCTAACTGTGTATGTATACACGCTAGTTGAAACTTGAGCAAGAATATATTATTCGGAGACTTGATATGGACCTATCAGATAATCATAGCGAATTAAAAACATCGTTGTTTAGGTCATCTAGACGCAATCAGAACGCTACGAAAATAATGATACTGAGCTGTCATCACCTCGACCAATTCATAAAGTTTATATTATTCCAACCCGATGGTAAAAACAAATGAATAAACGTCCATACTATCGTTATTTCAATAAAACGATTTCAAACAGACAGCTAACGATGGAATCACACAAGTACGATGAATATTTTAAAAGGACAAACCTTTTTACAAACAATCATTATCATAAACCTATTTGTTTTATGACTTCGCATCTCTAATATTCAAGGTAAATTATTCATAATTACATACAAACACGTAAAAAGGCGTTAATTCTTGTGCTTGTAAAAGAAGTGAAGCTTTGGTCTTCCAACCATCGAGCTATCCGAGCGTGTTCATTGTCGCCCCCCTGGCGGTGGTAAAGGCGATTCGACCCTTACATTGATCGCTAGGTAATTAGGCGAAGCGGTCCACTTTCATGCAAGCCAACGCAGGTGTTAACCGGATACAGTTGTTTCGATGCGTACCTGCATTATGTAGCCAAGCCAAGCCAAACAAGGAACGTTGTTAGTCAACTACGAGAGTGGTCCTCCAATAAATACGGCGCTTTACACTCCTTCGAAGTGCGCTGTGTTTATTTCTTCAATAGTAACTAAAGTCTAAATATCCCATGGGAGCTCATTTATTCAATAATATGCCAAATAATGTGATAAGCTTTAAAAACCTATAATATATTTAAAAATAAACTAAAACTATGTGTTAAAGAAAAATTATAATTATACTTGTCTTTAACAGTATTCAACTAATATTGTATAACTATTTATTAATGACAATTATTATTACAAAACTTTTTTTTTTTGTTACCGGTGCATAAGTTCATTTTTAATGTATTAAGTTCTTGTAAGAAATAAAGATTTATAAATTTGACAATAAATACTTCACTCAGTGAATTATATCATCGGTAATTGAAAACATATCTTTTATTTAGACGTTAAAACATTTACGTTCAATTTTCTTTAATTTAGATTTGCGTAGAAAATATTATTATGGCTATGTTCGATTCTTCATAATATATCTCGAAGACGTTTTGTCGATTCAATAAAGCTTATCAGATCATGAAATGACGGCTATAAGCAGGAAATGGAATGTCTAATCCCAAGGCAGATATCGCTGTCTGGTCGGAGTGACATTTTGATGTCAATAGCAAATAAAATCAGTGCTTTGAAAATGTTCCTACGCTTTGTGCTCTGAAAATATTAGTATTCTGTTTAAATTTTATATAGAAATGAAGTGTCTCAACAAAATAGTAAATATGATATAGACAGTTTAATTTATATTCCTAAGCCACACTTATAGTTAGTTTAGACAGTTTAACTGATTAGCTTCAAAGGATTACGTGAAAGAACTACTTGACGCTCCGTAGTTGAAATCCTTTGGGATTCTACGTTAATCAGCTCGGGATTAACATTTGCAGTATTGGTTTCGCAGAAGCTCACATTATTCTGCTTTCGAGTATTAGTCGATTCATTTTGTCTGTCAGTTGGTTTGTTTATTATATGTTTACCTCTCTTAGTATTTCATATTTGTATAGTAAAATAGGACAATGCTGAAGTCAAATTACAATTAAGAATTATAATTTTACGAACTTAAAAACGATTATGCATTTAATAAATTTACGTTATTATTGATTTAAATTTTATCTAATATCTGATCAAATGGAGCAATTATAGTTGACCAAAATGTGTTGCTCAACAAATAATTTAAAGATTTGATAACTAATATTTATTGAACTTAAGACGTTGAATGGAAAATATTTCCCGGAATCATCTTTTGTATCAATTTATTCGAAAATGGACCAAGTTTTGTTAATTGGTCACCCCCGCCCATAGACACTGGCGCTGTCAGAAATATTAACCATTCCTTACATCGCCAATGCGCCACCAACCTTAGGAACGAATATTTTATTTTCCCTTGGGCATAACTACTGTAGTTACACTGGCTCACTCAATTTTCAAACCAGAACACAACAATAATAAGTATTGCTGTTTGGTGGCAGAATACCTGATGAGTGGGTGGTACCTACCCAGGCGGGCTTGCACAAAACCCTACCAACAAGTGAAAAAATCTGTTCAGAATAATAATATTGCAAAAAATCTCTGAATTGATTATTATTAGCTTTTTTCCCTAAACTAACTATCACACGATTTATTGATATCCTTTAGCTTTATTTGCATAATCGTTTATTAAGAAAGCGAAACGCACAATTCGCTTTCTACCCCGCTGTCTATTAAATCATGCATACGGCCCGATACTGTGCTGAATGGACAGGGAGCGTGGTTTCCGCGCGGCAGATCGTTAACGCCCAATCGAACAAGGTCAATGACGTATATCTTACCGTTTAAGTCCTAATTGCAAGTATTCAACTAATGCAATTGATTGAAGATAATAATTAGTAAGTCAATTATTCAATTTAAACGATTATATTTATTAAATGATATAATTCGCTTTTACAATTTGCTATAAAACGAGAAAATATGTATCTATTATATTGAACTACACCGTAATACGACTACTTTTCGAAGCTGAAGAATATCACATAACAACTGGGTGTCTCTTAATAGTAGACAGTTTTAACAGTTCTCTAAGTAAAGTATGACTTTAAAAATGAACAAAAGCTGAGGGTTATAGCAAGCATTTAATTTATCGACTTTCATTTAAAAAATGAACTATTTATTACCACACTTAACGCATTGTAGCCGTTTTTCTTACGTACGAGGTCTTTCATGTCGTTATTACTTAAGTACAGTTATTAATTGCATTTAAGTTGATTATTTTCTATTGTTTTGCGCTTTTCAAAGTTCTTGCTCTGCAACGGAGAGTTGATGACGTATTCGCATCCTCCGTTTATTATATTGTGTGTTAACTTTACAAATAATTGTAATATTCATGGAACAATTCTCGATGAGAATACAAATGCCATTCTTGCTATTATGGTTACTAAGTCTAAACACAAATTACTAAAACCTTCTGATTATATGGTAACTCCCGTTAGGGGAAATTTTAATATTTTACTATTATTTTATTCGTAGTAGAAATATATGATCGATAAAAAACGTATGCATCTCCAGTGATAGTAAGTAAAAGCCTGTAAAAGTCCCACTGCTGGGCAAATGCGTTCCTAAGCTTGAGGAGAAGAGAAAAGAAGACATCGCTGATCCAATACGTTCCAATGATTTCCCGATGAGGATTTAAACAAATTAAGCACATGAAAACTAAATAGTTGTTACGGGTTTAAATATGCAATCTTCATTTAATGTTCGTTCCTTCTGGCCACTGGCCATTTCGGGGACGGAAAAGATTATCTTTTTGTATCAGAATAATTTCAATCTGAAACATTTTTATTATATTATGGTCTGCAATGGCTTATCGTTCGGCGTGACGTTACAATTCCGCTTTTTTCGAAATTTGATCTGAACATATATATCACAATTTATATATTTCTCTATAAATTATTTTATGTTCAATAAAATTATATTAGCTTAATGTGACAATTTAAGTTAAATTTACCAAAACCGTCACTTATATTTCTAATGATTTATTTGACATTTACATATGTTTGACAGTATATGCATGCCATAGATAATAACCGTGTTGGTTAGTCTTCACGTAAATGGTAACCACAAAAGAGATTGCCATTTCAATTAAGTATTATAAGTTTGAAAGTATTTAAATATTTTTTTATCAAATATCGATATATTTATGTATGGCTATATCAAATACTTTATCGATAGATTAATTTGATTTTTGTGACCTATGCTAATGATATCATACACAATCTTTAAACTATTTAAACCACACATAAAAAGGGACATAAATATTGTATGTTTTGTATATAAGAATCGATGCCTAATGATATGTTTTTTTAGTTTCTCCTCAACCTGCGGTCGAGCAACGCAAGGAACTAGACTCTGTCGTTGAACCTCGTCAAATACGGCAAAATCCTAACTTGAGTAAAAATAAAGCGCTCGTTGCTGGCAATCTGGAGAGGCTTCGCACTGGATTGTGAGTACAATTCTCTTTTTTTTTCATAAAACATATGCATCGTTTTTCCCATGTTTCATTTGATTTACTGTTATTTTTTTAATGTTTATTATATATTTTATATAAACCTAAACGAAGGCAATTTCCCCCTTCTTATTCCTTTGGTTAATCGTTTAATCAAATATACTTCGTATTATATTTAGTATTCATAGCATGACTGTGAATTTGAAATTAAACATTTAAATTATTATGTATATAACACATTTAAATTGTCTTACATTTTTTATGGAGGCTTTGATGAAAAACAGTTACGTAAATTTGCTTGGAATTGTTATAACGGTCATCGAAGGAAAATAACGTTCTTCAATCAATTACAAATGAATTGCATTAAGACATAATCATCACGATATAATATATTAATAAGCAGAACGTAGACTGCAATATGTAATCCATTTATATTATAAAACCCAATATTCAATACTTTACATGAAAAATTGTCAGAATTTCGAGCGTAGTGTCTGTCATAACTGAATTTACTTCATAAATATAATATTTAACTTAATGTAATTAAATACAAAGCATTCCAATTACTTAAAAGTATTGACACTAAAGTCACGTGTTTACAAAGAAATAAAATACATTTTCATATACACTCGAAGCCATAAAAAGCAAGTGCAATTCGTCTTTCAATATCGTGAAACTCTTGAAAGGAAATGTAGGTTGATGAATTGCTTCCATTTTCTATTACGTTGAAGTTTCAACTCAAACGGTGAAATGTCTTTAATATATAGTTGAACAAGTTTTACTTGATAAGTTTTTGTTTCAAGTCGTACATTCGTGTGCGTTTCCTTGGAGTTATTAAAATCTTATTAAACTACGTGCCGTTTGTATAATTAAAAAGACTCGAGCAGGCGAGTATCAAACTTACATCCGAGACGATAATAAGACAGATGACGTCGTATTCCTTTTGAAACAGTCTGCGCGTTCTTACAGCTAGGTATTGAATATTTTAGCTTTTATATAAAATGTATTTGTCCTGAATCATAAATAATACTGTTCTTATTGCCTACATTTTAATCATCAAATAATATTTGATTGAGAATACATATTTTATAATTTACGAACTATACACGAATTCTTTTTTGAAAAATCTGATTGAATTTTAAGATATACTTTTTATTAAAACTGAAAATTTTAAATAAAAATAATTGTGTGTAATTGTATTAAGGGCAGATATCAAAATTTTATATTCAATCTAGTAGCGGTCGCCGTCGGAAATATGCTATCAGCTTCAATTTCAAACGTTTCCCGGGCCATTTATAGTTGAGTGACGTTTGGCTAATGCAGTTAAAGGGAAACTTCGTTGTGCCACAGGTGCCACAATAACATGTGTAACTTTTACTGAAAAACATGTATTACTGTTGTTAATCAATACACAAATAACTGCCGGTTTTAGTTAATTTAAAACATTTTGACTTATTTTTTTTTTAAGCCTAGGCATTTTGTAGCTTATAACGTATACCTGTTTAAATGTTTTAATAGTAGGATATTTTCAACCACAATATCGTTTGCTTCTAACGAAATATAAAATTGATAAATATATCTTTATTAATTAAATGTTTGCATATTATTATAATATGAAATAATATGTCAATTTATATTTCATTATATTAATGATACAGTAACATGTTATTATCTGCCCTCAATCTCGGATAGTACTTTCGTCGCCAACGTAGCGTATTTAATCCCTTTACTCTCCTGTCAGATGCACTGCAGATTGAAAATCCTTTATAATTAATTCTGCCAAGATTTCTCGTTACCTCGGGATTTCCAGATCCGTGAACATTTATGTTCAGGAATATTAAAAATTTAAACTTAATATTTTTTAATTATTTTTAAAATTTTAAGCAAAAAGTAATTGAATGACCAACCTTAGGAGCTAAGTTGTTATGTCTCTTGTGCCTGTAATTGCACTTGCTCACCCACTCTTCAAACCGGAACACAATAATATTATATTGTTGCTTGGTGGTAAAATATATGATGGTGGTGGAACCTACCCAGAAGAGCTTGCACAAACCCCATTAATTATGATGTGGGTTGTACTTAAAGTTGAGTTTAAAACAATCTTTTCATATTACACTTTATTAAAATAAACTTGATAACTTCCATTTAATAGATTACAAAAATTCATTCGACTAATTTACATTAACAATTTATGTAACATTCTACGGCGTTGGAAAACATTTTGAAGAAACCATTTCGTGGATATATTCCGTAACACGTGTATAAAGTCACCTCCACACACCTCCATAAAGAAAATTAGTTAAACAAATTGTTTTTCTCGCTGTCAATCGAATCTAAATTCTAACAATTCAAATTAATCAATGCAACTATTTGTTAATTAAACTAAACCAATTTATAGGATTATAAGAGTTTTCGGATATCTTGAATAACGTATTGATTAAAATCCAGACCTGACCTTCGACTTCATACATCAATAACAGGACATTTTCTTAGAAAAACTAGTAGTATAAATATTTAATGACTAAACAAATCATATATAAGGTTTTGAATTTAGCGCTGAATAATGCATATGCCATTTGAGATACCAGACGATTCAGTTATAAAAATTAGAATTTTCATATCAAATATATAAATTTGTTTAAGCAGGAAGACCTTTTTGTACAGATTTACATCTATTCATTTAAATATAAACTTCATAAATAGATCAAGTGTCAGTTGAATGGTTCTATTTAAACGTATGAAGCTAGCGTTACATTCATGAATAAAACGCTTTTGATACTGAATTTATCATAATGCGTTTGTTATTGTAGAAATACTAAACGTTTTAGTTTAAATTTTTTCGATATTTTACGATAAATTAAAAGATATTTAAAGTGATGTCCACTCCATGTCGGTGGTTTGCAATTGTTAATGTAAAGCGCAATGATTCAAAGGTCAAGATTTTTAAGACATTGACCGACAACCAATGACCCTTCTTTGATTCGTGGACGCATTTGACAATCGTTTTTTATCACGGCCCGACACATGACACACATTGAGCTGAAATTTTGTATACACGTTGTTTGGATGACAATGCATGGTTATTCAAGTTTTCATTCAGTCAAATCTAAAATGGCGGCCTACTCAAGATGGAGGATCAATTATTTTTAATATACACTCCTACAAAATGGGTGTCAAATAAAAGGACTTGCTAAGAATAAGTCGAATAAAAATGTGACGTCACTTTTCATTAAATATAGAGGACTTTTAAAGCTTGAAAATTAATTTTGAAGCAGATATCTTTGCAGAGCTGAAATTTTATATACACGTTCAGTTTGGATGACAATTTATGGTAAATTGTGTGACGTTATTCTAAATTCAACATAATCGAACACCCAAGATGGTGGATATATTTTTTTAATTAATTCCTACAATATGGGTTTCAAATTACAGGGCTTACAAGTCAAAAAATAAAGTAACGTAACTGAAAACCAATATGGCAAAGTAAGTTTTTAGTGCTTGCATATAATATGGGTATCTAATAAAAGAATTTAATGAGAATGCGAATGCGAGTTTAATTACTAAAAAGTAAGAAATAGATTTAAAGTAAATAACATTTTTTAAAAATAAGCTTTTATTTAAATGAGCTAAAAAGAAAAAAAAAACTTTTATTGTTCAATCAACTATAATTAATCACTATTATAAATTTCAAACTAAGTAAACGAGTACTCGAGTAAATCTCGCGACAAGTGTTATATCATATAAATTGTGTGAAATGTCAAATGATTATATTTTTCTTTTTGGCACATTTAAATAAAAGTTTGTTTTTAAAAAGGTTATTTACATTTTATTTATTTTTTTAAGTCAGTTTTTTATAGAAAATCACAAATCAAAATCACATGCCATGTTTGTACATCGTCGAAATAGTCCTTTGTTTTACAAACTATTACCAACTAACAACAGAATTATGAACAATACTGAAAATAAGCAAAAACTTATTTTAAGCATCAATAAAATAAAATATATATAGGAAAACATATTTTTCTGAAGAGTTCCTTGTAAATGTTCACTAGTAAACCGATATCTCAGACATTAAATTTCCTTGAATTTAATTGCTGGTTCTTTTCTGTTTAATAATATTAATTTTATTTTAGATTAAAAATCACTAAAGTTATGTAACATTATCGTGAGAGATATTGAGGACACGTATGATATTAGGACTTTTGTATATATTATTATAACAATAACAATTGTAAATAATCATTTCGTGGAAACTTAATAGTAGTACTAGTAGGAAACTAGATAGTAAGAAAGATAAGTACAAAAACTATAACGTAATCACAACGAAATAAAGTTTATGTTCGACTACAATAATATATATATAGGTTTTAATATACGCATGAATACCTTGCCTCAGGGTGGACATATCAGTTTTGTGAAGCCGGATACATTATATAACTTTATCATTACTTCTCATTTTTGAATGGATGGGTCTCATATATATGTACATATAAGTGCAAAAATATACATTTTCAATCGAGGCTCTCGAAGGTACAGTTTGAGATATTATTTACATACTACAACTTTACTGATGTTTATGGTACTTTGCTTATTGTCTGTGACATCTGTGTAATTAAGATATTTGTAGTTATTTCTCACATTATATATTTTAATTTTTTAATTAATGCCGATATTCGTTATTTCTATTCAACTGAAAAAGCTAATAAATAGGTCAAAGTTAATTTTAGACTATTGGTATTAGCTAATTTTTATTAAATTCATATTTAAAAAAACACTAGCTTTTATTCAAATTTTACTTTATATTATTAACTAGCTGTGCCCGTGACTTCGTACTCGTTTGAATTTAACAAAAAGTTATTGTAGTGTTGTAGCTTAAGTCACTCCTTGTTACATCAGGTATCTGACAGTGAAAATCCGATCAAAATCGGTCCAGACGTACCAGAGATTAGCCGGAACAAACAGACAGCCAAAATTGAAAAAATGTTATTTTGGTATATGTACCGTGTTTACTCGTATATACATATGCATTTACTAAAAAGCGGTTATTTTAATATTACAAGCAGACACTCCAATTTTATTATATATATATATAGATAATTTATTTATTCGTCGTTTTCAAAACAAAATAATCAGTCTTGACACTATTATTACCGACGATTCAATTCATCAAATTCCGACGCCTCCAAATTATCCAACAATAATAAGGCAATATCAAAATAACAATCATTTGTAGTTACCATAGGAACAATTATTCTGAGTGATGACTTTGGCTCATTATTTTAACGATTGCCACTGATTCAGTATTATTATATACGGTACCCAGCTGTAAGTATTGCTCCTTAGTAAAAACTGACCCAAAATGATTATCTTATTAACTTCAGATTTAATGTACATATTAACCTCAAGTAGAAGACTATTTCTATAAAGTAGAATTATAATATTTTTACTCTCTGTAACATTACCTCAAAATAATACGCTGCAAATACGATGCACTTTTAATTCCATAAAAATAAAAATAAAATACAAATCTAACAGTATCAATATCAGTTAGGTGTCTAACTTTTCCAACTGCGTTTGCAGTGCTCAGTTAACTTAGAGGACTGAGTATGATAAATAACGATTCCACAGAACTTATGAAATAAATTATTTTCTAGTAAAACTGTAGTATCGTTTTCACAGTGATCATTATTTTTTAATGTTAGGATAAAATTTTGCTTATTTACAATGATGAAAACTAGCTATATTTTTATCTACATAATTGGCTTTTCCTTTAACGAGCTATGATCCAACTTAATCATTTGTCGATAAACATTATCCCAGATACCTTTTATAAGAAACGAAAATCATTAATATCTATTTTCATGTTTTAATATTCCAATTGAATATATGTGAATACTTACAAATATTACTAGTAAATAATAATATAAGATAAAATCAACTACGGAAAAACGAACGTTTGTTCTGGAAACATTATAGGTCGTACATTAAAATAAGAATCCTATTATTTTTCCTAAATATTTCCAAAAGTTAATTTCCATATTTGTATTACGTTATTCGTTCATTCATTATGTTTATTTATAATTGCGTAAATAATATAATTATTTTATTATTCTCTTACAGACAGTTAGTATGATCCGTAAGAAAATCAACCAATACGACAACTTATAATATAGTATATAATCTTCTAACGAAGAATTTGAACCTGACGATTTATGCGTTTATTTTATTGTATATATTATGTAAAATGTTTTAGTATATATGAAATATGTGTTTATTAAACATTTGTAGTAAGTATTTATGCTAAAGATTGTTTTAATATGATTCGGTTTTAAAGAAATATAATATGATTCAGTCAGATTCTAAAATCTGTTGCGCATTTTGTGTATTTTATGTCAGACAACAATGTACATTTTGAAGCAATCGATTTAACAATTAATTTATAGAAATCATCAAATTGTTATTATTGTTAGATATATTACATAACATGTATAGAGATAAAAAAAACACTTTTATATGCCGAATAGTAGAATACTTATAATAATAGTATCGGATCGCTGATATTTAATATTGGAGGGCAAGAGCATATACACCTTATTATATTCCTTATGACGCAGGCAGTGGCGTATTTACCCAAGGAACTTGGTGGCCACCCGGGGCGATACAAACCTCAACATTGAATATCTTTCTATACTACGTATCTATTTATTTAAACTCGTTGACATCATTCACCTTTAATAAATTTAAAAAGTCTACTAACATAAAATAAGGACAGGCGTAGCATATGACAAAGTGACTAATATATTTGTATAAATTAAATCATGAGAAAATTACAGTTTTCTCTATAAATCTCTATTTATATGCAATTAAGTTTGACTGCGCCTACACGACGAATATGTTGTTTTTTTAGCTAATCCTTGAAGTCACATTCAAACAAAACGACTCTAATGCTTCTTTATTATTTATTAAAAAAATAATTCTGGTGGTTAAATCTGGTTGGGTACAACTCACTCACTAGTATTGCCAAAAACTGATACTTCGTATTGATGTATTTCAGTTGGAATACCATCATACGAAATGTACTCCAGTGTAATTTCAGGCACTCGGCACATACCTTAGATCCATCGGTCCGCGGCTCATTGGTTTTATGCTTTCTACTATGCCAGTCTGAGGAACAGTAATACGTGCTGGTTCTCTTTACTTTCTGGAGTAATTCGTAAAGTAGTAAAAATATGGAAGCACGATAGACATCTATCGAGGGCCTTATATAAAATTTACGTATAAAAATTGGCGTAAAGTAACATCAATTAATTTAAAAACCATTTATGCAGAAATTACCTCTCTTTTTCAAACCATATTTCGTGTATAAATTTTTGTATACAACGAGTATCGACATTTACTTACTAGAGAAAACGCGTTCCTAATTGTAGCCTTAACTATCGAATTGGTTTGATTTTATTCAAATTTTAATCCCTTCCGTAAAATATAGAAGGAATACTTTTATCTGTATAACAAAGCATTGGAGTCGTCGACACGCCAACAGCGAAAAGCTTATCTTAGAATGTTATGGGACAGAACGTCAAATTATAAAATACGCCACTGCGCAGTGCTGCGAATCCGGTTCATTGTAATTTTACCTATGTCAATATAATTGCAGGGTATTTTGTTACTTTTAAAGAAATGACTAATCAAAACGTGTGATATTTAAAATTATACTGAATATAATCAGTGAAATTATTTTAATTTAATTAACTAAAAGGATCTCTTGATATTGTACGAAATTAAGACGATTGACGAAATTGCATGCAATTATAATGTTGCTAGTTAAATTATAATATCATCGATTTGACAATTACTTGTCATATTTACACCAATATGATTGAATTAAGATTTCATTGAATAAATGATTTCACTTTAAAATTATAAAACAATATTAACGACAGTATAATTATTATACATGTTTTTTTTTAAATATTATTTTTATGTTTGTTGTTTGTTATAATGTATGTAATTCTATTTTTAATTTTTATATACTTTCATAATATGATTTGAAGATTAATGTATTGATATAAAAAAATGTTAGTTTTAAGAAAGATAGATAAAGTTTGAATACAAATGATTACGAAATGTCATGCTAGCAATAAGATCAAATTTGTTTCAAAATATTTATTAAATAATAATAAAGTTTACAAAGATAGTCTATTATGTACATGAATTCTTCAATACTAATTTATTTCATTTCTGTTGTAAGAATATTTTTTCCTTCGGTGACCTTTGCTCTGCTATAACGGTATCACTTGTATCGCATTTAAACATGTTTATGACAAATTATAAGTCATATAATAACATTATATTTGCTGGTGTATTCTATTAGTGCAGATTATTCAATACTGTAATGCATTCAATCGCTTCGCAGATTATATAATTATGTTCAATCAGAGCATTTGTGATTTATTAACACATTATTGTGTACATACATATCTGAGTTGTATAAATAGTTCAAATAATGATGAATTCAAATTAAATGCTTTCTATATATTTTGAATGGGCAAATATTTTGCTACAAAGCTTAATTGATGTCTATTAGTTCATTGTAAATGTAATTTAATTTGAATAATGTATATTATACGTTAGATATAAACTCTTATTTCCAAAATCATTGAACAATATGATCAAAAGTATGAATTCTTGCATTTAAAGCAACTTGCATGTTTGACTATTTGTTTGTAAAATTAAAACCAAAAAAATTATATTTTACAAATAAAACGAAGAGAACTTTAAGTGTAAACTGCAGAGCTAAGATAACGAGTACTCAATTTTAGTTATGAAAAAGGTTATCCACACTTAAGTTATAGATTTCCTGGTCAAGTCATAATCATAATAGCTATTACAGTCCGCTGTAACTTGCTGCGTTGGAATGCACTGCTGTGTTCGTAAAGATTTTATATTCCAAAGCAAATAAGACAGGATTTTATCTGCCTTTTCCTATGAACAATTAGCTAGTGAATAATTTGCAGGGCTAATAAGGACTACCGTTTACCTGTCTCCTTACTGCCCAACACTCTACGCTGGTTGAAAATAAACCGACAGAATCTAAATGTCGTTAATGAGAGGTGAAATTCCTATTTTAACACTTAGTGACCTCCTAGACATCCATTCCTGTATTCCTTTAGTGGCATGGGAACAAAGAATTTTTAAACTAGGACCAATTTATGATAATTTATTTCGAAATAATAATTGAAATTAATCATCGGTAGAAATCATTAAGCATATAGTCTTATAATTGCACAAGGAGAGATGTTGAGTTTTATTTAATAAAATAATCGGCGAGCATAGGTTGTGTTTTTTGCCCGAAGCTTAGCTTACGATGGTAAGTGTAATTTGCATGATCACTTCTCCCTCGGTAACTTTCTCTTGAAATACAACCTCCAGTTTATGAAACGCAAAATAAAGTGAATTTAACTCATTTTATTTTAATCTGAATTGTTATTCGCTATCAATCGATGAGGCAATAGGCGACTAATGAGCGTTTAGTAGATAGACTGGTCAGTAAAGTTGACCTTGAACACCGTTTCAGAAACTGGACATTAGTGACGCTTCTGAGTAGCGTGTTTCAACAAGACAGTGCGATTAAAAGATTTCTTTCAAATTTAATTATTTGTAATTTTTATATTATAAATCTTTTTTACTTTTTCAAATACAACTTAATGTGAATTAAAAATTCGAAAAATTATATACGCAGAGTAATGAGACTATGCATTGTCATTTAATCGCGCTGACTATAAACAACATTGTAGAAAGAAATCCCACTATAGTTTTTTATACCCTGTAGATTTAGTATTTTTATAATTAGCTTTGTGCGCTTCTGTAATAATAGTGCTAAGAATTTCGTGTTGAACACAATGCTGAAACACACTCCAGCGTTTTAGTCTATACTTGTGTTATTTAATTGAATTCAAAGACCAATGTTGTATTTTAAGAATCACGACTTTTTCATCATTTTGTTTTTAACTAATCTAAATTGTACTCACAAAGCTCAGAGCTTAAAAAATAAATTGCTGAGCTTGAATAAATAATCCTTTATTTTTCTTAATATTTTTTTTTTGTTTTAGTAAATGGAAATGTACAGTAAATTAAACAGTTCTTATTTTCTTTTGTATTGAAAAAGAAAATTCTGCAAAAGGGAAAATAGTTACAGTGAGTCAACTGTTCGTTTTATTACGAAATAATTCAATTGGAAATTTAAATCGTTTGACGTACAATTTGTCTTTGTTTTCTTTATTACTGTAGAAATTGCTTTCGATTTTATAGTTTAAAGAGAGTATAATTGACATTAATTTAAACACTACGATATATTTGATTCAATAGCAAATATTCGATAACTATAAAAAAAACTGAATATAATTTTAAACAGATATACTATAAATATTGTAATTATGAATTCAACTTAACACACACACATATATTACGTGCACATGTATGTATGTTCAGTTTCATAGTCGTCGTATTTATTCACATGATTTTTCTATAAATATGACTAAATGTAAAAGTTTCACCACGAATGATAGAAAAAGCTAAGGTTCTTTTCGATTTTAAGTAACTTCTTATATGTAATAAGAAGACCATATATATTTTACATTGATATTATTTACAATAAACGAAATAAACTACCAAGCTATTATAATACTAATTGCAACACACGACTATATAAGATAAAACTGTGAAGTCAAACGCAATGTGAGCATAATTTATGACACTTTGAAACAACATACATACATAAGCTTGGAATATTCTAGAATTTGTGGAGCTCTCATTTTAGATATTCCTACCTTACAATATATACACAATATAGCCCGAAAAACTTATAATCTTTTTTTTAAACTTATGTATTTCATAATAAAATGAAACGTTGAGTAATTATGATCCCTTTCATTTGAGGGGCGACAATATAGATATTCAGATATTTGTCAAAATTATGACCATCATACAACATACATACATTCGACATTGCTACAACATTACACGCTATGACTGTGTTTTATTCTATCCCAGTACCCATGAATATGTGGAGAGCACTGACAAACCGCATCACATTCACGTTCTGGAGACTCCGACTACGGACCCAGCCAACTCTATCTATGGAATAGCTCTCCTGGCTGCGGTCGGTGCTGCTCTGACAATGGCGATCATCGGCTTTGCGGTTGGATGGTATACGTAAGTGTAGTACAAGCACACATATACAAAATAAAATTAATAACTATACAATAAAAATTCTTACACTTTCAGCTTCGTCTAATTTCAAATATTTTGAAGGCTGTAACTCAAGCCACATATAACGTCACTATTTATTTCGAATATATCTTACTAAGTAATACTTCATTGTTTCGATATTATTTCTATCAACAACGAAAACTTCCGCCTTCCTGCTTCCGTCTTAGCTTTGTTACATTCCGTAATAAAAACACAGTTGGACATGTTGCTTCTAGAATATTCATCCAATACGTGCATATTATTTCCAATATATCATTTCTAAAGCCCTTTTGACGGTAGATTTATATTTCATAGAATTGTAATTTTGGAAGTACAATTCTACGGCCAATACACTGCAGTTTATGTGCTCGGTATCATTACAAATGTCAGCCTAATATTGTTCATGCAGGTCTAGTAGTTGACATTTGACGATGTCTTCGTCATCTTTATTATATATTAATAGCGTAAGCCGATTTTTGTCCCAGTTATTATGGGGCGATAGCTGAATATAAAAAATCGGTTATGGTCTCATTTTGAAGACCTTAAAGGTCCGGACGGACCTGAAGGTTGTAGATATACAGAACATTAAAGAGGATTTTTGATAGTATTTTAAATATAAGAGAGATAGTATATAAAATTGTTACGAATTAACAAATATTTTATTTTGAAAAGGTTATTTGGCCTGTTAGAGAGCGATGCTGGATGTACAAGAAAAAAATGAAAAACGTAAACAAAATTAAAGTAAATTGTTTTCAACAAACTCCAATTCTAACTGAACTAATGTGTACTATTTGATATTAGAAATTTCATTTAAAAGAGGTTTCATCACATAGATGAGTGACTTGGAGTTTACAATGAAATTAAATCAAAAAGTTTCGCGAGAGACCCACTAGTTACAATATATGATGAGGTTGTTTGGTACTGATTCTCTAAGGTAATAGGAGGAAAGAAATTGTATTGGATTATTAGCTTCTGTTGTATATAAATAGAAAATGACTAAATGATTTCATATTTGTTCGTAAATCAGAACAGACAGGTCGATTTTAAATTTTAAAGTTATTTACATATTTAAAAAAATAACATGTCATAGTTATTTCATTAGAAAAATATAACTCCCTGGCATTTATAAATATTAAAAAATACCGCAAATAGCTGTAAATAGAGATAGTATTTTTTAAATCCACTTAAATCATGTATCAAGTGTCGAGATTCCTTTCAAGGCGTGTTTTCGTTTAGAATATCGATCCAGACAAGTTTCATTTATTAATTAGGCTGCCATTCAAAGGCTACTAGAGCAGATGTCTATTTAATAATGAAATCATATATCGCTTTTAAAATAGAAATATTATTAGGCTGAAAATTTATATTGTCGTATTTAATTAAAAGTCCTGTGTTTAACGGAAAATAGACATTTGACTTAACATTGACTTAATACCGCAATCACTGAACTGATAAATCAAAATCAAAGCTCTACGATATTCATTTATATTTATATTGGAGGCCTTTATACAATTCTAAGGTTATCAAGGAAGGCAAAAGCAGCGGCTGATGTGGATTACCCCGCTTATGGAGTAACAGGACCTACTGTTGACAGCTCTGGGGATAGAAAGCTGGCCCAGTCTGCCCACATGTACCACTACCAGCACCAGAAGCAACAGATCATTGCGATGGAAAGGTGAACATTACATAGACTTACGTTACTAAAATATAAAAGTTATTTTTAAATTAATTTTATTTATATTTTTAAAATAATGCTGTGCTGAAATACGTGTAAAAATATTATTTATATTTTAAGGAACGGCATGGATCATCGCAATGGTTCTGTTTCTGACCCTGAATCTGAAGAGGAAAACGAGGAGGGAGACTACACTGTCTATGAATGCCCCGGATTTGCTACGGTAAATAGATTTACTGCAGTATTGTTATACCCGCTATAGCTCAGTGGTCTGTATTCAGATTGAATTTCGAAATATTCATGTGAAGATAATCTTCACATACGTGACGAAAACGATCCAAAGAGTGCTAGTGTATTTATAATAATACCATACAGTACAATGTACAAAACAATAAAATGTAAAATACAATGTTTTTAATAAATTATCAATTTTTGATGTGAAGCATCCTTCATCTCGCTTTCCTGCAATCTGTAGGAATGATTTTGAAAAAGGAAAGGAAATGTGTAAAAGGAAACCAGGGACTCGCGCGCAATATTTGATTTAACGGCTCTGCTCCATAATATCACCTGAAGCAGGCTATCAGATCGTACATACTAAATTTCAGAATAGATATAATTTTAAAGTCGTCAGATGCTATACTTCATATGTGACTGTTATAAGGCACGTTATATATATTCAATGACAAGTTTTGAGGAATGTTTTATCCTTGTATTTTTGATTATAATAAAATTAAAATGTTTTATCCTATTCTTAGAAAACTATTGGTGTTTTCCAGACTGGTGACATGGAAGTTAAGAACCCTTTGTTCAAGGAAGAGACGACCCCCGCTACTCCCGCTAAAAGCGATACGGGAAAGCCGCAGCCCCGTGAATAATCGCGACCCCTTCGCCGCTCTGGCGATGCCCAACGTATCAGCGTTAACATGCTGTCACCACTTTTCTTGATCCGACACTTTGGGACACCGCAATTTTTCATTCACCTCATGAGACGCCATAACCTCCTCTAAATATGAAAAGTGGTTGAACAATTACGTAAACAGTGGTTTACTTTATCATCTCGGAATCGTCTTTTACTCTACAACGCGACGACTATCATAAATATCATAAATAAAAATGTATTAATATCATGAAAAATTGCATTATCGTTTACTGTTCTATATAACGTAATAATACATTCGATGCATTATATACAGCAGATCTAGAACTATGTCCCATTAGAAGAACATAACCTAACCTAAGATCGTCATCATTCGGCAAAATATTGATATAAATTGGAACATTTAATTCCATGATGCATCCATATACGCATTCGTAAGATTACATTGTCATAACGATCGCTTAATATCATCATTTCATAAAAAACCCTTCATTTACAAAACACTTGAAGTGTTTTGACTTTTCCAACAAAAAAAAATGTTGCTTGATTTTGTCATTATATTGAACTAAATTTTTAGATAGTACGGTACAAATTAAATGATTTATTGACTAAATTGAATAAATACGACAGGGAATCCTAATATAACTGAAAGGTAATTTTGTTCAAGTATTTATTTTTGATGTTAAAAATCAACGGCCTATTCGGATACTGGGCAATGGACATGTGATTCTCTCTAATATCGGTGACAAATTAAAAAGCGACCTCTGTGCCACGTTTAAATTGGAAAAAACAGGTGTACATAGTTATCTATATCAAATTATATTAAATTATACTATAATCATTATCTTGAATTATAAACGTCAATTGCTTCAAAAGTTTTTTTTTTAAATTAAAAATATATAAATCTATATTTACATAAAATTTTATGTAGTAATCCGTTTTGACTTTGGATATATTATACAAACATTTTGAATGAAACTAATATATATGTATATATTTAAATTTTAAAGTATAAGTTAAATTGAAAGAACCATAAGCGATTATATAAAATTAAATTTTAATTGATCATAAAATATAGATCTAATACTCTTTACTTTTACAAGAAATTTAAACTTTTAAAAACATATCTTATTATTGTCTCGCACAATTTTAATATATATTTAAATAAAAAAAAATGCATTTAACATTATAAATACGAACTCATAGTACGAGTATTTAAAACAAAATATATATTTAATATATATCTAATATGTATAACCGATCTCATAGCAATCTTGAGCTGAAAGGATGAAATATTATATATTCATCTTAATAGATATTAAGTGTCTTAATTATAGTGTGCTTAAAGTTTAAATTGAAAAAGAAAAAAAAAATACAAAACTGAAAAAGAAAAAAATATTTAGAATAATTTATATTCATCATATAATCCATCACCACAGTAGATAGTTATTCATCATTTTACATTAATTTAATCCTAATAAATAAATGTAGCTATCTGTTTACTATAATATATATTAAAAATAAAATATATACATATACACATACATAAATATATGTAGCATGTAATCAAGGGTAAAACCCACTGTAGTGAAATATTTTTTGATGAATGTTTGTATTAAGTTGAGAGAAGAAAGAATTAATCGATCTTATGTTTTTATCAAGATTTTAACGTAATTTTTTTTATGTGAAAACCTACTTACTGATAAACGTATAGCGACTTCAAGCTTACATGATGATTCTTCTTGTTTCATGATTTCAATGTGACCTATGACAGACGGATTGAAATCGGTCTGCACTCTTGAACAGCTATACATGTGTTAGCTCCGTTTATCAGTAAGACTGTTATGCCATTATTTATTCTATGTATTGATCAAATTATAATACATTCCATCATAATCTTTTAAATACCGACGAAATGTATGAATAATTTGGTTAATATTGATCTATTTATTTGAAGAAAATAAGGACATGGAAGGTCGATGTTTTCTTTTTTCGATGTCGCACCTTATCACTGACAACTTGATCTCACTTTAATCTATAGTACAAAGTTATCTATGACTTATACCCTATCAGCTTACTGACCAAAGTATTTAAAAATCTGTTAAAGAAGTTAATATATAATTATTCTCTTTAAGAAATTATTTTTAAAAAATTACAACGATTTCAATATTACATAGAAGATTCGGACGTACTATATATTAAAGACAATTTTTCATATCTGGACTAATTATAGTGTAAGTTAACATCTCAAATATATTTTCTTGTCACATTTACTATAAGGAATAGTATTAATTCAAACGGTTTATTTAAATTATTATTCATAAATTTAAATAAATCGTTATTTCAATTGAATGTATACAATATATAAACAAGGAAACGTAAACAGAACGAATTTTCAGCAACCTTTATACACATTTTACTAGCTGAAAAGAGTCCTTATGTGTGAGATACTCACCTCAGTAGAAGGCGTTTTTTGAACGTGTATAATGGGTAAAGCTAAAACGTCATTGGTTTAAATGAGAAACGAAGACGTTGTGATTGTTATCTGCGTAGTTTTGCATTCGTTTAACTTTTGTACACATTCCGTTGAATAATAGCATAAGTACATAACTTTACTAGATGTTGTAATATTTTAGTTTTGCACGTGCTTATATTCGATGTCGCGCAATAGCTGCATTTATCGCCATGTATATGACGTGTGACTAAATGGTATATTTATTATTATATATTTTATTCATTCATTGTAATTGCATAAGAAAATTTTAAATGATATCTATTTCCGTGTCTATAATGTGGTCGGCTCCAGTAGTTCCGCTGTTTAAATACGATTTTAAGTTATTATTATATGCTATCTAATATTATATATTTTACATGACATTCATTATGACTTAGCATTGCTTTCGTGTGTGCAGTACATACGTTTCATTGTTTATTCAGTTGCAGTCATGTTGCAGTATTATTTAAAGTAATTTATTTAAAGCTCAATTTTTTAATACATTTATAGTATGTTTGTTGTTTTTAATATTTTAATATTCGTTATCTTGTTATGTTTTTTTTTATATTTTTATTTAAATATATTTTAAACATCAAAGCCGACCTTTATATTTAATATATTAGATCACTTTTGGTCTAACCAATAAATGTCGTATGTATTAGTAGCAAATATTGTTTTACTTTCTCATTAGGTAACCCCTACCTCTTAAAAGAACCCTATATAATTATAATTACCAACAATTTGGGTATTTACAAATGATATAAACGAAATTACTTGTTTTTGATTTGATTCAAATACAGTCGAATTATTGGATGTTGATATTTATTGTATATGTATGAACCGTTGAAGGATTCGTCAAAATTGAACTAAAACTACTAATCCGAAGGAGATGAACTTTAAGACTTAGTCATTGCAAGAACCAAATACGAAATGCTTGGTTATTTTATAGTGAATAATAAAACTCCAAAGTACAACTTAAAAAAAGAATCATGGAAAAATGAAAAATAAAATTTTTTTGTATGAAAGTAGTGCTTTTAAAGCGAATAAGTCACAAACCTTAATTATTTACTCACAATTAATAACATTGAGCACTTGAATATGTTACGAATATGCCTAATCTATACATATAATAAAATAGGAGTGTCTGTTTGTAATATTAAAATAACCGCTATTTTACTAAACGTATGTATGTATACACTGTACATATACCGAAATATCATTTTTTATTTTTTTCAAATCTTTGTCTATCTGTCTGTCTGTTTGTACCAGCCAATCTCTGGAACGGTTGGACTGGCTTTTACTGGCCTATAGCTGATGTTATAAGGAGTAACTTAGGCTACAACAATAACTTTTTTAACTCAAACGCGTAAGAAGTCGCGGGCACAGCCAGTTAAGTAATAAAAGTAGAATTTGTCTATTGTAACATCTTAATATCCATAATTAGATACTATTAAAAGTATGTTATGTGAGTAAGATGGATTTACAGCTCATTGCAATGATGATTGGCTGAGCTGGCTCCGCTGAATGGGTGTCTTAGCGATACATTCACTCGCTGTAGTATACTGCCAGACTAAGACGGGTAATGGAAAATGGTAGCCAGTATAAAAGTAGTGATTAATAAATATTAAGTGAGTATTCATTTAAAAAAAAAATACACTGTTAAAATTTCCAATTGTATTATTGATTTTTAATTATAACAATAATCCAGTAAAAAAATACGGTGAAATATTCTTATAAACATACACTACATACGACCAAGACTGCAATGAAATGGAATTATTTAAAACGAATAGTTGCTGATATATAAATTTCATCTCAGATTAAATACTAAAAATAATAAATTCTAAAAAATGATTACTTAAGATCATCATAGTTTTGCCTGTTCATTGAAGGATTGTTCGTCAGATTTGTGATAAATTGATCAATACTCTATTATTATTTATAACTGTATTTATATACCCAAACATACTCAAACATTTCCAAAGGGAGAGTAGGCGTTAAAGTATAGACACGCTTGCATTTTGGTGGGATTTGATTAAAAATATATATATATTTGAGACTATAATTGTGTGTAGTGGTAGAGGTACCTATCAACAGGTATATATCAACCTAATACTGTTGGAGATTTACTCTGTGTTTGAGCATTTAAGTAACGTTATGTGATCTGTAGTAAAATCTGACAACTCAGCTACAATAGACAATACTCAAGGATATATGACTATAAGTGAATTCAAATTAAGACATTGCTCCGTATTCGGTGATAGATGTTAAAAAAAGAGCGAATGAGTGAAATTGACAAACAATAGAAGATACTATAATTTCACTTTTTTATAATAATCACAGTCGCAGCAATGTCCCACGGTTACAATACAATCTAGTATAACTTAAGAAAAAACAGGGCCAGTCGAATATATTGAGAAAAATCGCGCAAGATATACAATTAAAAAGCGCTTTAATCACAAACTACTATCACAAAGCTATTTTTATTAATTAAAAAAAAAAAACTAACTCCAAATCAATTCAAAATGTTAATTGATAATGTACCAGGCATACAACGAGCTTAACCGATAATAATCCTGTGAGTCGAATATGAAAATAACTATTGTGTGGTATGGATATATTACCTTAAATATTTATTAGCTTTATAGTTCATAAAGTGGATTCGGATACTCATTAAGAATCAGAAGACTGTGTAAGCAATGACTACAACATTGATATGCCTACATACGAAGATTTTTATCTTCTTTTTTTTTATAATACGAGATTTTGTAAACTAGTCTAACCGAGATAGGATAAATATATAAATATACGACGGTTAAAAAATCAGAAAGTCCTATATCAGTGTGTACGTTTGGAAAAATTAGAAAATCAGTAAACTAATTACTGTTTGTGTTAAGTCAGCAAGTAATAAATATCCATCAGAATTAACATTCGAGTGTTGCACCTACATCTCATTTTACAGCTAAGACATCAACTTAGGTGATTTTTCATCGTGCTTTAGTGAAACAAAGCTCTCAAGAAAGGACATTTAAAATTAAAATAACTCCATACATATAATATTCATAGTTTAATCTTGTAGTCAAAGCGTACGTTATCTCTACTCAAAGTCGAGAACTCTCAGACGTGCAGGTTTACTCACGATGTTTTCCTTCACCGTTGCCAGGGAAAATTGCTAATTCATGCGGGCATTACTCCAAAAATCAAAGGTAGACATACCGTGGAACCGAACTTTTGCGTTACAGTCAATGTTCCGTAAAATATTCAATATTCTGTTTACGTGTCAGATATTTTCTTTGTCACATTTATTATAAAACAAACGACGTATTTAAATTATATGTAAACAATGTTTAAACACGAAAGCGCAAAAGAGAACCGACTTACCAGTGGAAGGTATTTTTGAACGTGTACAATGCTTCAAGATTAAACGTTATTGCTATAGAAGAGTAGCGAAGACGTATTGATAGTTATCTCTTCAGTTTGCATTCCTTAACCTTTGTACACATTCCGTTGAATAAATAACAACAGCAAAACTGCATAGATGTATGATATCCTAATAGTTTTGTCTTGCATGTGTATATATTTAATAGTTTATAATAATCCTTTATCGAAATACGTATATTACACTTTTATGATCGTAAGTGAGTAAGGAAATTTTAAATTATATTCATTTATATGTCTACAATAAGGTTGACATAACGTCGGACTTCAGCGTAAACGTTCCAATCCAAAGTTAAAAAATAAATAACTCGAGAGGCGACCCAAAGCATTTGAAGGCCACCTCCGATGGTTAAAAGAGACATTTTTATAGCATTTCTGTCGTGACGTGGAGTAAAATTGTGTATAGGAGATCAGAGACTTCCCACAGGCTTGAAACTTTATGTATAACATCATATAGAAAGAGATAATATAGGTAATTTGCTTCATGGTGCAAAAAACAGCCCCATCTATTGACCTTATTCGATAACGTTTCGTGTTACAAAGTTTTATAAATATATAATGTATTATATACACATCAAATTTTATGATGACCCAGGCTCCATCTATTGAAAAGTCTAAGCACGACACAGGCTAGGTACTGCAGCGTGATTCAGGGCATCAAGCAGCGCAGCGCTTCACTCCACAGTACTGCAGAATTGTAATACTTCTACCATCTCGACACGAGGCAGCGTGTAACGCCAACTTTTAATTGACACGATGTAAACTTTATATTCTGACTTGTAATCAGATTTCTCAGTAATTAAATATCTAAAATCTTGAATTAAAATTCTTCAAATTTTATTTTGTTTTATGTATAAATGGATCAAAAATAACGGAAAAATTAAAAATGTGCAATTGTCGTTCTGTAATGCATATTAATTTGAACCGAATTATATTATACGCTTATTATTATTTTCTTTTTAAGTCAAAGTTATTTATGAAGTGAAGAAGGATTACACTTACTTATTAATAATGTCAAAAAAACAAATGCTTCTGGTTCTTAAAAGAAAATACCCTAACCTACAACAAACGTAGGCGAAAGTAAGTAATAGGAACTTTTGTTTAATTTTTTAATTGTTTATAATATTAACATAATAAAATGAAAACATTATTCCCAAAGTGCGATTGCGTGTCATCAATGAATTTAATAATTTTATAAATAGCCCTTGAAACAATCATCCCTTATATAAACATTTTTTAAACATCAACCTCAGTATAAACTCTATAGATGTATATTGTATCGTGTATAATTAATTAGACTCATAGGTAACTTTATTACAAACAATATACTGAGTTTTAGTGAAATATATAAACCATATAAAATATTGAAGAAAAATACCGCCCAGGTTTCGTACAATTTTTTATAAAAACGGCAAATATATATATTTTATTCTGTTTTTTAGTATTTGGTATTTATTTCCTATATATTATGGCGTAAGCCGATTTTTCTAACAATTATTATGGGACGATAGCTGCACATAAAAAAACGGTTATGGTCTCATTTTAAAGAGCTCCAGCCGTAGATGTGCAGAAAATTAAAGAGGATTAAAGTTAATGGCCGATTAGAGAGCGGCGCTACGGTTGTATAAAAAAAAAGAAAAAAAAAGCAAATAAACGTGCGAAAGTACTACGACATACATAAAATTAAAGTCAATTTTTATCCATATACACCAATTCTAACTGAATTAATGTATACTATTTGATATTAAAAAAAAAATTAAAAAGATTTCATCATTTTGTCGCCAAATGTAAGTTGAGAGATGACTGATTTGCAGTTTACAATGAAATGAAATCAAAAGAAAACCTATCATAGGTTTGGAAATTCCTAAAAAAAATATTGTATAAACACGCGTTTATTCAATAATTTTTTTTCGTCCGTCCGTCTATTATTGTTGTTATTATAAATACGTCATCTGTGAAATTTCAACCATTTAACACGGTGTCTTGGTAGACACCAGTCTCATCTCATCAACCGATCACGGTTCATAGGATAGTCAGACAAACGTACAGCGAAGTCTTAGTAATAGGGTCCCGTTTTTCCCTTTGAGTACGGAACCCTATAAATATTTAATAGTTTGACGCGTACCTACATTGTAAAAGGTTGATCACTCGGCATATTTTATTAGCTCAACTATATTAAAAATCATGTTTGCGATTGTTGGTTTTAGTGACCACTGTAAGGCTACAGAATCCTATTAACTGCTACAGATGACGTCCGACTTTAGCGTACACTTCCGGCCATGTATCCACGCCAGACGCGGCGTCATTGGTCAATACATATCACACTAGCGAACGACTTAACCGTTACGTTGTAAAGCTCCGTTCTTTTCCTATATTATGCTATACAAAAAGTTTGAAGTCTGTGGGAAGTCTGTGATAAACGATATAAGCCGCTTGCAACTATACTCCACGTCACGACAGAAATGCTATAAAAATATGGTGGCGTTCAAAGGCTTTAGGTCGCTTCTCTAGTTATTTTGAACGTAAAGTTTGTGTTCACCGTCAGTATAAAAGGCCCATTTTTTACAATATACTATACATATATATTTCTTAACTTTGAATTGTAACGTTTACGCTGAAGTCAGATTAATTCGGCTACGGCCTTCTAATACATGATATACGTATCATGTATTAGAAGACCATAGCTTAATCGATAGCTTCGTCGTCTGAGAGCAATTCACGACGTCAGTAGTACACATCGCAGCAGCGAACGACGTCCCATACAGTAGTTATAAACAGTCCTCGCGTGCAAACATTTTTGCAACAACAGTTGTGTTACTTAAGTTGAAGTGTGTGAAGAGATGGTACGACTGTATAGGAATTATAAAAAGTAATAAACCAATACACTATAGACAAACAAATACACGATAGAACTTTTTCATTTCCATTCGATATTCAATTACCTGGCACGCATATATTCTTACACCAATTTATTGTTGGGGATGGTCGACTTAAATTATTACCAGCCCTTATCTCTATACATTTCCTCAGAACCGAGAGGAAAATCAGAAAACAAAATTTAAATCCAAACTGAGTAGAGCTCGTCGAACCGTCGAAAGTGCATTTCAGCTAATGCTTTCGGAGATTTAAAATTAACATTAAATGTTTATAACTAAGAATAATTATGTTACCAGTAACGACTCAGGAAACATATAAAGTCCATTATAACAAAAAATCGTTTTCAACTTCGCCAATTTTACCTACTAGGCACGACTTTTACGGTGCTGTGATCTGAAAAAAGGCTACGGTCTCCTATTAAATGCCTTACGTAACGTCTGGTTTTGACACCAATCACAGCGTCAGCTGTCTATAAATCAAGTCATGTTTAAATGCTTCCAAAACGAAAACTTCTGAAATGTCTGGTTTAATTATCGATTATGAATATTTCAGCACGACTGGCAGAAATACATCGACCCGGTGTTCTCTACTACTGGCCGACATGATCTTACATTTAAAATAAATACTTATTTACTTTATAAAACAAAAGGCAAATGGAGCGCACGGAACATTAAAGTGAAATAACATAAGCGAATGTAAATTCCTGGTAGTGCGTAATAATTAACAATGTAATAATTCCTAAATAAAGTTACAGAGAGCACTTTTGACAATTACAAAAAGACGTGTTGTATCACACTACCGTGATCATTTATTGTTTTGGTATAAATTTATTCAAATTCAGGCATTTCTTAAAATACTAAAACACTGTTTATCTCTTATAGGAAAATGCTGAAGATGTAATACCTTGCCCTACTAATGGTAAGAGATCGGAAGGTAAACACGTCTAGAATATAACTCCGACTCTCAAGGATAGCTCAAATTGTCATATTTTGTACATTTACCCCGAATGGTTCGAAATAATCAGAGACAGTTTGGCTTTCTTTTTTTTTCTTTGCATATTCTTTAAGTTTAACTTTGTTAAAAGCTTTTTATTAATTAACTATATTTAAAATATTATTTAAATTTATCTTTAAAACAAATATTTCTTATTACAACATTGATGTTATAATAATCACGTAATAAATGTCAGTATAAAACGTTTTACATTATGCCAATCACACGGTACAGTCCCGAATGGATAGTATTTAGTACATTTCTACCATAGAAAATGAGCATTATGTGCTAAGATCTTTCCACTAACAATAAGCGACTAAAATAGTCAGCACAATAAATTAGAAAGAAACTAAGTACAATATTAATGTAGCATTAAGCACTTTCAATTGTTTTTATGTTTTTTTAATCACAAAAATAACCAACGAACTAATGAAAATAAAACAACACAATGCAAGCTAAATTTTAATAGTTTATTGATAAGTAAAGTTGAGATAGACATAATACAATATCTTATTCTATACGCCTATATCAATACAAATATGGGAATAAATATTAAGACATCGTGACGTCGTGAAGGTTACGGTAAATGTTGTATAGATAAAGAAACTTCTAACAATATGGTATGTGATTTAACTAACAAAGCAAAACATTTACAAAACATTAATAATATCGAAATTTTAGATTATTTAATAAGGCATTAGCTATTTTTGCTTCGAACAATATTTATCTTTTTTTAAGAAAAATGGAATAATAGCAACGCATCTTCCTGAAATTGCTAATATTCCTATTTTTCCTCCGACTTGTGTAGACGACTGTATACCAGAGTCAGGATCGATGATTATGACTTTCACATACATTATTAAAGCGTTGAGATTTCGTACTAACAATTCAACTGATTAAACATGTTGACAACCAACCGCTTATTACGTTCGGTATTTTTTACAACCACTTTCTGAAACAATATAAAAGTCAAATTGTGAATTTTAGTTCAATATCAATAGTTATTGGTCAACGGTAGACGATGACGTGATCGGCGACCAATGAGCGTATTTAGTATTTAGAACTTGTTTATTGTTGAATTCATATCTCCACAGATACCTACCGTACCTTAGTTTTGGTGTATCTTATTATTAATTGATCTTTCTTACTTTAGTGTGCTTGCATGTTTTTATTATCAAGCGCCATCACAATTTATGTAATAAATGATTTATTTGTAAATCTGACTTTAAATACGTTTCAGAAACTGGCGTTTAGTAAAAGTTCTACACGTGGCATACACATATAAAATACAATCGTAGACCGTCTCACAACAACTTAACCTTCGTCATGGCTTAAAAATACAGCAATCCTTCAATTGATCATCTCATATAATTCTACATAGTAATACATATATTTAACTATGGAAACTATTTTAAACTCCCCGACCTTCAGACAGCTTACGTTTCTATATTTAATAATTTTGATTACACTCTAATACAAAACTATATTTTAACTAGTACAAAAAATAAACTGTACAAACATAGATTTATATATATCTCGTTTAATATAAACGTCACAGTACTCTAAACTATGTGTACATACAACTATATGATCATGTGCTAGCGAAAAATTGACTAATTAAAACTGAGGGTAATAGGGCTCTAAAGGATAACGTTTTGTGCAGATCTTATATGAATAACTAAATTTAATAATAACTTTTCAAAAGCGAATTATATTTAACACCAAATAAGACTTACTAAAAAAATATATTTTTAATAACGATAGAATAAATTTTATACAATTGAACTCGAGAAGTTATCGGCTAACCTTGCCATGAGGAAAGATTTAGACAAAAATATATAAAAATTTTAAGAAGCAATTATGATACACTTTGTTCTTAAGGAAATACATTTTTACACAACAACGATCTTAAACTTACTATTAGCCATTTTTCCTTTTAACTTTACCATAAACAAGCCGATCAAAAAAGCCCGATACCCCAGCATAATTTACATAAAACTACCGTCAACAAGTTTTGTTATAATCGATTACAATTCACGTATTAAAAGCGTATTAACAACAATTTGATTCATATATATTTTCGTTCTACTTCATTCAGCATGTCTGAAGAGTAGTTAGACATTAGTATCTTGAACTACCCAAGGACCAACCACAAAACGAAATATTCACACGATCGTTTCAAAACCTAGACATTTGTATGCTAAATCTAATCATTTAACATATAATTATCGTAATTGGTGTATCGAGTGATATTATCGAATTTAGAATATACATAAGAATTTGTTTATTTGTCACTATGATTTAATATAACTTTTATATTAATAACAATACAACACTTTGGTAACATTTATTGAGAGATACATAATAAGCTAATACTTAGATGATAATTTCGACAAATATTTCAATAAATTGACTGGATTGTGAAATTCTATATTTATTCCAATATCATTTGTATGGTAAAATCGAATACTTATAAAGAATATTCTGTAATACTTTGTACGTAATGTGGCAGGCGGTGACATAGTAATGGCAGTATGTTGACGATAATGTAACTTATTATAATTATTGCTGTTATACACCTGTTATAATATAATATAATTATAAGACAGTGAAATGTTTGCGAACTCTACAACAAGACTTAGCAAACAAAGGTAATCATTAAAAAATCTTAAAAGAAAGAGAAAGAAAACTTATTTCTGCGCGTTGACGAACGAAAATTTTATTTATGATTTTTTTTTTCAAATCATTATATAAGAAAAAATATTTATTATTTCATAAATATAATAATACTTAATTTTTTTTTTTTTTTTATATTTAGCTCAATTATTGATTATCATAGTTAACGAACATTAAGAACTATTAAAAAATATTTATTTCAATGCAATTTAATAAACTGTTAGTACCTTGAAGTATTTTATATCGGAGGTTCTATATCGCAATTAAATATTGTTTGTGTGAATATATATTTTGATCGATAAGATTATTTAGTAAAAAGCACCTAGTGCTGTCGTTTCTATATCTATTATTCTATTGGCTGCTGCACAGGCTAATAAACAGCAATGAGAACGCATGTTTATAAAAAAAAAACTTAGTGGCTAGGTTTAATCTATTTGTCATTCTCTATACAACTATGGTATTTGGTAAAATGTATAGCTAAAAATCAATTTTAATATTCAAGATTATCAAGATTATCAAGATTAATAAATAATAAACTAAACTGCAAATCCAATATTTGTTATTAAGACAATAAAAATTTTAATAAAATTACACAATTCATTAAGGAAAATGTAAATACTATTTTTGGCATACACTTTATCTAAATTAAAAGTAACTTTCATTGAATTGATTATTTAGCATTAAACCGATTTGAAAATCTCATACACAAATACACACAATTTCTTTCGGACGTCGTACGAACACTTTTATAGCTACAACAATAAATCACTTTTAAACTATCACTTAGAAACTCTAAATGAACTACTTTCTTAATTTTTTTTTAATTTAGAATATACGAATAAGGCTGTTTTAAAACATAAATTAAGATTCATTAAATAAACGTTAAATTATCAAGAAATATTTTGTAAATATATTTTTATTAAATTAGCTAACAAGGCAATGGCATATGGTCAACTCAGCCTGAGAACACTGACGTTATTAGAAATATGCAGACATATTAACAAATGGCTGCGATCTTAGTTCTGTATTATGTAATTTGTATGTATAATTTAGCTCACTTAGTTAAATAAAGTGGAACACCAAAATGCAAAGTATTGTCGCTTGGCAGTACATTAAGGCCATCGAAATTTATAACATTTACATAAGATAAATAAGAGACAAGAAAACTTCAATTTATTTTAACGACAACGCGTTGGTTTCCATTTTTTTGTAATAATTTTATTCCAATAGAAAGGGAAACGATTCGTTTCGTTTTGTTTAGTTAGTCTATACGAAATTCAATGATTCAGAAAATAAATAACTAAAATAGGAAAAAACTGAAAAGATTTTCAGAACTATGTAAACAATATTAAAACCGAATTATCAAAATTATTATTATTACAGAAATAGATCGAGTATTTTTTTAATAAACATAGGTCTAATTTTAAATTTTTTAAATATTAACATTTAAATACTAATTTCTACTACTAATTACCGCACTATGTTTCTAGACTCGGTTCGAAGTTGAAACAAATCTACATAAAGCTACAATCTTTATACAGGTATAGTATAGTAAACGTATCTAAATATAAATCTAACGAATATGTCATTCAAGCTGGCGAATCACGACTTGGTACATATGTATATAGTACGTAGTACGTTTTGTTACTTGACACAATTGTTACCTAAATACTATAAATAAAATACGAAGTAATGACAAGTAGTAGGTCTTATTTTGCGTTATATAATTTATTACTCAATTGTTTTAATCGCAATTTTCTCGATAATTCTAATAAATCAGTTTTTTTTTAAGTCAGTCTAATTGTGACCAACTATTTTAATTTTTATATATCTGCCAACAAAACCACGACCAACGTTAATCTTCAGATTAATTAAATTATTTTTTATATACTGTCTATCGAATAATTCCGAAAGTTAAGCATTTATAAGACTTCTGGTACGTTGATAATATACGAAACATTTTAAACATTGACACGTTATGTTAAAATTATATTACACAAAGGTAATATATATAATAAAACAATCGCTATGATAATTTTAACACTATTTTTGTATTGCAAATACAAATATTCACCATAATTATTTTTTCTTTTATTAATATATTATACAAATCTAAACGATGTCTGATAAACGTGAAGCAAAATATAGAAAGATACTACGCGAATGACCAATTTAGCTTATATATGATAATAAAATGTCTTATGGGGTATACTGAGTACTTATTTTAAACCCAATTATTAATCTCACTTCATTTACAATCGTTTTCTCGCTAAACTACAAACTATGACTACTAAAATATATGAAACTATTAAACTAAGTTATTATTAATAATGTATTAAATAAATTTTCGATGTGTCTAATTGAATAAATAAGAACGAAGCATTATGAATTTTAATGGTTAAAAGCAAATTTCGTAGCACTAATTCTACGTCGTCTCAAAGTATTTTCACTGTAAACTGACCGTAGATTTGCGTTTAAAACTAAATATATTTCACGGAAGATCGGATTTTGTTTCATAAAATTTATAAATAATATAGATTAAATTAGACTTAGACAAATTAATTTTTTGCTCATCTAAATCAAACGTGTCAAAACCAAGTGCAGAAATTACAATTTAATTAAATAATTTATTTATTTTTATATTTTTTTATAAAGTGATTTAAAAAATATATCAACTACACTAAACAAAAATATTCCTTACCAATTTGCATCGTATTTAATCTTAATTAATGTTATAAAAACGGCGGTACAACGATAAGACCAAGTGAAAGTACAAGTGAATACTCTACCCTTACAAAATAACGTCATTTCGTATGCTATTTCGAGAAATCTCGAAACTTAATTTGAAACGTTTAAAAATTAGCTAGGTTATTAAATTGATGTGCGCTTAAAAATGCTTGACAGATTACTAAACGATATTTAATGCGATAATGATCAAAGAAAATGATTGATATTGGTAAATTGATAAACAATCTTTTAAATTTTATTAATTAAAAACAACTTTAACAATTAATGTTTTAGTAATAATTCAAAACAAGTTACTATCATAAGACCACTTCAAAAATATTGATTTATATGTAAAACATATTTTAATTTTATATATTCTCAAGTTTATATCATATTGCTTACATTTCTTTGTCTTATTATTTCAAATAATGCATTTACGTTATATTCTTTAAATGCTACTACGACTAATTGAGATGTTTATTTAATATTTGTAAGCGAATTGATAAGGTTCAAATACTAGAATGTTAATTCTGATTTATTTTGTATTGAAAATAATTATCAGATTTAGCTTTATAAATCATAAAAAATCTCGTTACGAGTTTAATTTAAAATCTACCGATTCAAAAAAATGATATGAAACCATTATTGCATACTCTACAACACAAGGTCAAAGTAACAATTATTGTCCAAATATAATATAATATATACAAATATACATATATCGTGTCAATTTGATCATTTCCAAAGAACTCAATTCGTATTTATACATATGACATAAAATGACCTCTAAACAGTGAACAAGTGTAAATATACTACGCTCTATCTTAACTTAAGGAATGACTTTGGTAGTGATTGTTGTTGTATTATAACGAATAAATAAATATTCTCAAATGTGACGCTGAGAGCAGACATTCAATTTCTAAAATATACACGATAAATATTGCATATATTTCACACTAAATACAGTATTAATAATCCTCTGTGAATCGTATTATAGTAACCGCTAATAATAACCACTAATAATAACCAATATAATAATAATTTACCGATACTTAAAAACTGGACGTCTGTTCTCAGTCTTATATTATATTCTAACATTTTGTGTTCGCATTATGATTTAACGTAAGCAAATCAAAACGATACATAAAATAGAAATCAAAAACCCACAAAGTATTACCTCTAAACCCTCAATTCACCAAAAATAAATAAAAATTCAACATATATAAACATTGAAAGTAATTTTTAGAATTTAGTAAACGTTATGGTTAGTTAAATTAATCATCATTGTCCATGCCAATCAATTCAGCTTGCAGGCGGCCTTTCGTTCGACAGCAAGCTGTTAAGCACAATATCCTTAGTGCGAGTCGAAATTGAGGGCTAAAAGATATGAGAATGACGATTTTCCAAAAAGAATTTAAAATCCCGAGCCATACGACGCCGAAGTGAAGCATTGGTATCTTAAGCTCCTGATCAGTGAAGTACTCGTAGAGCCTGACGCCTGAATACGGAGCCCAGCTGAGCCAAAACGCTGTGACAAGGATGAAGCTCATCCAATGACTCGGGTTAGACAGGTTCTCAGCTAGCGCAGTCGCGTATTCCTTATCGTGGATCGGAGCACCGCTATTCAATTTTCTTTTCATGGAGAATATGTAGAAGTAGTTGTACACTATTGAAATAACGCTCGGCCCGAGAACTAGAATAACTAAAGTCGCCGTGTAAGCATACGTCGTTCCCCAATCCAACATACAAATAAAAGTTTCCTTATCGAAATTAGCTTCCTTTTTGTATCCAAGGAGAGGCGGACAACAGAGCATAGCGGCAGATATCCAGGTGAATACCATCCAGCATTGGCTTCGCGTGCGAGTTTGTACCTATATTAATGTAATAATATTGTTACACATATTTCTTAATAAATAATTTGTAAGTGCAATACTAATCAAAATATGAATAATCTGTATTTTTAATATTTTAAACTATACTTGGCCATTTCATTTATCCAAGTCTGAAGCTTGTTTCATATCAATATACATTATAGAAACTGCACATAGAATTTTTGAACAATTCCTGCACAAAAAAAAAGGATAAGTTAAAATATCTTTTATTATCAATTGCATTCTCATTGAGTTAACAAAGCTTACTAGAGATACCTAAACGAAATGCGTTTAAGTCTCAATCAATTAGGTGAAATTTATTTAAGCTCCAGTTATTATAATTCACTTATTAATTGAAGTATATCCTCTCTTATCCATCATTTTTTAATATTGTCTAATAGCCCTTAAAAAACATCCGACCTAATAGTCTATTTGTGAAATATTATTTAAAAATAATATGTTTTCAAAAATACATTTTTAAAATGAATCTAGTATTGACCAATCACTAAATAAATAATATGTAGACCGGTTAACTAGAGCAGGTCACAACTATTGACCAGAAATTAAAAGGTAAACGGTTCAACATAAATATATAGTTTTAAAATTCTGTCAGTATCGTATGGTTTTCAGAAAACTATTTAAACCATTTATCATGACCTAACCACTAATCTATAGCTATTTTCCTATTAGACGCAACATAATTACTTTCAAGACATTGAATAATAAACCTTTAAATTTTTTTTTATATTAAAAAAGTTTGTACGTGTGTTGTCTATATATTTAAATCGGATTTATGTTTCAATGTCTTGATCTTTAAAACTCATTATAAATTTAATTTTTGACTTGCAGGGCCAATAAGTAGAAATTTTAGTTTCTATTGAAATAAAATATCACTTTCTTGGATTTAATCAAATTTAACGTGACTAGGACACATGTGCAGATTGTGATTATTTATTGTGACATTCTGGCTCTAGATGACAACATTCAAGAATTCTAACTAAACGAAAAGTAATTTAGTATTAGTTTCATTTACATGCAAGGCAAAAGGAAAAATATAAAAGTATGGCATATTAAGGACTTTTTTATATTCATGCAAAAAATGTTCATGATATGTTCATGACAATTACATCTGATTTCTCCATCAATGTAATAAAAGTATGACATGTAATGATTTCAAAATAAGTCTCTGAAAGAACTGTCACAATGCTTCTATACAATCGCTGTTTGATATCGCTCTCTAGGAAAATATAAAAATCATTACATTTAATTTGCTTATATTTCAACAACATTTAAATATTTACTATCAGGAAATAAGCTTGGGCAACTAAGACATTGGCCAGATTAGAAAAAAACTATAAACAGACATAAATGAACAGGCCATAAATAAGAGAAGAGGTATTTAGTAAAGAAGAAAATATTGTATTCTACTAAGCTATTTAGTTTAAAAAACTGACTTCATTAATTTGATGGAGACCCGATGTTAACGCCCTGAACAATCTCTTGACGTCAGTAGAACCAGAGCGCCCAGTTTGTGGAAGACGAAAAGTAATAAGAAAAGAGATATCTACCGTCAAACTAACCGTCTCATAACGGAGAGGTTTCCTCACGGCGAGATACCGATCCACTGAGATCCACATGAATGTGTATACTGAGACGGACCAAAGCGTAACTTCGACGTATCCGGCCAATCGACACATGAGGTCTCCAAACATCCATCGGCCAGTGATAGCGGGATAAACAGATAGAGGAACCACGAAAAGGCCACATAGCAAATCTGCAACTGCCAGTGACAGGAGGTAATAATTGATAACCTCATTCGATAAACCTGTAAACGGTATTCTTCGATGACAAATGTGTACAATTACAGAAATATACCAAAAACATTCAAACCGAATACCGCTTTCGACATTGATATGAAATAATGTGTGATTATTGTGTACATTACCTTTGAAGTTGAGGAAAGCAGCAATGATAAGAAGGTTCGATACAACGATGGCCACACCCATAACCGCGATGACGGCGGCTTGTGTTAGCGACTCGAAGGTGGCGAGCGGGCTGTCCGCCACGCTCACCTCCCCGCTTCCCGTTCGCGCACTTAACACGCGGGACGGCATCGTTATTCTATATTAAATAATAGTATGTACAGTCAGCAAAATAAAGTCGTATAATACACAAAGAAACGTTTCATAGCTTTCGAGCTAATTTTTAAGTTACTACATCACTCATCGGACTCGAAAGCATCTTTCCACAACAATTGTAGCAATTAAGTTCATAATAAGTCTTAAATATATAAAAATTCTAGTAAAGTAAAATAATAATAAAAATATGTCCCATTGCTATGCAAATACCTTACCCGAGGAAAAGATTTGGGGCTTATTCCACGACGCTACTCTAAGACGAGTTGACGGATACAAATGTGACAGAATTTCATCCGACACGTGCCGGTTTACTCTGGAGATTTTCCTTCACCGCTAAGAAGGATATGAATTATAAAAACAAATGGCACGTGAATAAGTGGTTTTTGTACGAATTTTAATTCCTTCTTTGGTCAATATTTACACATTCTAGCCAATTCGGCTCAAGTGAAAATCACTATGCCTACGACTATCTTTTTAAGAAAAATTTAAATATTTTTAATCACAAAGTACCAGCATAAAAGTTTCAACAGATTAATATGTCACATAATTAGCCAATTCGATTCTAACCATGAAACTTTAAACGTATTTATCTCAAAAAGTAACGATACATAATGTCAGGTCAGTTACAAAAATAATCTTTAGTGATAAAAATACACGGCAAATAACCTAACCGGTATACCCTCCAGCTACACCCTCCAACCGCCAGTTAGCATTCGAAAGGCTAAACTTAAAAAAATAACCTTTGCTGGAATCGTCTGACGCTATTTCGCAATTATCTTTTTCATTTACAACTTTCATGCACATCGGCAAAAGCGCGTAGAATATTTCGATGAAAACCATTCCGAACTCTGCTCTCACTTAACACAACTATAAGCCATTGACTGACGAATTCAATTGATATTGATCGTTTTGTTCTGGTACATAGTTTATTAACCCCGTTATTAATGCCAATTCAACTGACCTCAATACGGTAGATCATTTACGCCTAGAATTACTTCGATTCATAGTCTATTATCATCAATAACTAATAATACGCATTATTAACTGATATGAAGCTATCGTTATCCGCACTATAGTAATGTCAAAATCCACGTCACCGGCATTCACCTAGCCGATAAGCCTTAAGATCAATAAGAACCAACAAAGATAGTGTTAGTATTATTAATCTCGTATGACTTTTATTTCAAGTACAAATTAAAAATCTTTATAGTATGATTAAAACTGTATATTTAATCGATGGACATTTTAATAAATGTACAATACTATGTACTTACTTGTAATTTTCAAGATGTCAGTGCGAAAGTGTCGTTTGTAGCCATTTTCTCAGAACTGCTTCATACCTGCAAATAATGTATCCTTGTTATTTAAAAACAGAAATAACACAATCGAATTAAAAAAAATTACAATTTTAATATTAAACTAAATTAAACGGTTATTATTAATCTTAATATTATTAGATATAGTTAGCATTCTTGTACCTGAATAACGGTTACACTAATTAAAAATATAAGTATTTTTATTTTAAATGCCTTAAAACAAATAAGTACGTTTTTGACTTCCATTCTCAAGAGAGAACATACGTGCGGGACATATTATATTGCACAAATGTGAGCGCAAACAAATCTCTGTTTACGAGAGAAATAGAGACTGCATCGCATCTGCACTTTAACTTCCTTCAGTCTTATAATCTGATGGGACAGCAAATCCGATACGACCGAGAATAAGTCAGGAAAAACGGGCATTTGTGCTCTCCGAGAATGGGAATTTCTTTTCTCGAACAGGTAAATCGTTATTGTATAATCGTTATATACTATTTTCACTATTATGTATTCAAATAAAGTGACCAGATTCACTGATGATTCACATTCACTTTACAGATGAGTAAAATTATGTACGATGTTAAGTAATATAAACTACTTAAATATAAGCGTTCTGCATATTCATATTATTTATTTTTGGCGAGATTAACGCACTATAGGTTATAAACCAATTTATGTTAATTCATCTTCTTATTTGTTGAGAGTAGTAATAAAATACTTATACATAATTAATTAATCTTAGGGCTTTGTATAAACGCATCTGCGCAGTTACCACCCACTCATCATATATTCTCAAGCAGCAATACTTTTAAATGTTAATAACAAAAGCTTTATTATTATATTTGATTGATTTTAATAGATGTCCAGCAGTGGACGTCCTTCGGCTGAGAGAGAGAGAGAGAGAGATCAGTTTGAGTGAGACAGTGTAACAGCCTCAAGAAACATAATAATTTTGTTACCAATTTTGGTAGCGCATTGTCGATGTATGGAATGGTTACAAATTCTCACTTCGTCAATGTCTGTGAGTAGTGGTCACCTGCTAGGTGACTGCTTTTACTGCAATTGGTATATTTTTAAAAAAATGTGTGCCTGTTTGGATTCTGGACACTGTTGACATTAGTTAATAAATTCAATGCATAAAGACATAACAAAATAGATCATGATGGATATGGTTGATGACATATTGACCGTGCAAGTATTGGTCCATCAGAATGCCCAATCCCAAGTCAACTATAAATAAAAAACTGTGTTTTACGTATCGCGCTATTTAATCATTCACGGCGTTTAGATCGACGACACTCAATTACAGCAGAGCTTAATTTGATGTTGGCGTCAATGTATATTTTTACACACTTAATGAAATTATTAAAAAAATTAATAACTTAAATAAAAGTCAAGCGGACGAACTGCTAATGTAATTTGAATATGCTGTGAATACAATACTTAAATTTGATCTTACCGTTTCACCAAATACAGCATCTTCAATTTATGGTAAAACATCTTGTAAGTGGAAAAAATCGTCAAACCAGTCCAATCTCATTCAGTAAATTAACTGCTCTAACTAGTAAATTATTTATTTGGCGAAATAACGAACCTATTAAAACAACAAACACAATTTAATTGTGAATTTCACTTTCACACATTAAAATATTTATTCGGCGAAATAACGAACCAATTAAAATAACAAACACAATTTAATTGTGAATTTCACTTTCACACATTAAAATATTTATCTGGCGAAATAACGAAACAATTAAATAATAAACACAATTAAATTGTGTTTGTTATTTCGTGGACGTTTGTTTCTAACGCTTTTCAATCGATATTTTTAAATACATTGCACCGTTTTATAAAACAAATATGGAAAATAACAACAACGGCGCTACGACCGCGAGCGTTTTCCAATAATTGCTACGTCAATTGAAGCGTAGATTCAGGGAAGCGTGAAACGTATTGTACTTAAAGGAAACAAACTATTGCATTTGATTATTTTAAAGTTAAATTCGATATCGATATATTTAAAGTATTCTAAAAATGGTTTTAAATGTGAATGCACTCAACTAAGATACCGTCGGTTGAAGTTCTAAAAACGGAAACGTGTTCGATTCAATCTGCCATGCTTCTGGCGTCTGGTTTAAGAAAAAAATACGTATATCTTTAATGTTTTTGCTAGATTTAAAGGTTTTCTTATTATTTAGTATTTTCACTAATAATAATATGCATATATATCCATATATTATTAAAACATATTCATGTTATAATTTATCACTGAGGGCGAGATCAATCATTAATACAAATTAAGCAGTCGTAGACTCGGTTATGCTAACTCAAAAACTTCGGCTAACAGCCATGCATTCTAATTACTAGATCATCTTGTTTGTATAATAATATATGTAATATACTATTCAAAAAATATATATACTTAAATTTATATTCGTATCTACAATCATTTACGATACACCATAGGATGAAAACAAAAATATTCTTCGTCGATCTTAAACAATAAAAAATCTGAACAAAACGGAAACTCAGGACTTTATCAGAGCTTTGTTTTGTTGAAGTACATTCGTACACTCACAGAAGTTAAAATGAATACGATCCGTTGTTACAGAATCTATTGTTAGTAAAACTTTAAACGAAAGTAGTAGAGGTCCACTTGAACTGATTTTTAGTTGATGTTGGCGACATTTATAGTGCTATATATTTTAACCTATTTTTGTTTAGTGTAGAATTTTATATATCTGTTACAAAACTACTTAATAAAACTTTAGTATTTCAGCATATTTCCTAGAAATATTACAATTTAGAGTAATATCAAGTTTGTATGAACTTTTTTTAAGACTTACATAAGTATATCAAAATTAAAAACAGACCCTGTTCGAAACATGAACGCACTGGCTTTCCGCTGCTTCACTCACGTTTTAGGGGTTAGTTGTCAGGTATTATTCAGGCAATATCTTTATAATAGCATATGTGTTATTCTGAAGTATAAGCTGTATTATAGTAAAGTTTCATTCAAATCCATTCAGTAGTTTTTGCGTGAAAGAGTAAAAAACGTCCATACATATAAAATTTTTCCTTTATAATATTATTAAGGACTAAATGATTGAAAGAATGCTAGCAGAATTTTTCCGTTGAATTGCAATTCCGTTTCTCTGAGCGAAAAATGAACTCAACAGTATGGAGCCAATAAGAGCGTGACTGGCATATAAATTAGAAATTTTATCTCGGTGGGGAATGTATACAGATATGTCACCATATGTAAATCCCTGTATCCTATGTCACTTTATATAAAGCTACAGCTAGCTACCACCTTCTTAAGTAAAATAGGATTGCGTAAGAGAATACCCTAGGGAATTTAAGACTGGGAAGTTAATTTAATAAATACATCGAATGTTTTAATTTTCATCCATTTCTTTCAGAATACCGAGAAATGTTTGTAGTCTATTAAAAATTAAAAAAAAAACAAACTCCGAACGAACTTAGGAAAGCATGCGCAATGGCGCATTTCTATCGATAACTTATTGTGGGTCATTACCCACAATAAGTTATCGATAGAAAGGATTTAGATATCGACACTATTATTATAAAAAGGTAAAATTTATTTGTAACCCCTGTAGGTTGACCCCCTTTCTCCGGAACCAATAATAAATGAAATTCATCAACATTTTTTCACTGGCAACGTTAAAAATCACATTTTCCATGTTTTTTTGTATTTTATACGACTTCTTATCTCTTAATTACTTCAGTAATTCGTACAAAATAAATCAAAATTATAATACTTACGCTTTATTTTAACTCTTTTTTTATTTAATTTCGCTTTACAGATTATGTTTTCTAATAATTAATCATACATTAATCTGTCGTGTAACATTATATCGAAAATTTATTTGATATAGTCCACTACATGAAAATATTCTAGTATTTTTTTTCTCAAGATACCCGATAGTCATTAAAATTGATTCGACTACATAAAATTAGTTATTTAAGTTCGTATCTAAATAAAATACTTAATATTACATGTCTACTATCGCGTACCAAAGTGTGCCACATTGTGTTTTCTGTAACTGAATCTAAATCCTTTGTAATATAAATAATATTAATGCGAAAATAATAAATTAATTTAATGAATATCCAAAAAAATAACCTTTGTTAGATGGCGTGGCTTGAATATTTTTATATGAGACTATTATAGATTACGTGTATGTTCAAGCGATGAATATCATTGAATATCGCCATGATGTAAAATCGATTGAATATCTTCTCGAGATAACTTATAATGAAGATAAAATCGACGTTGACGAGAATATAAACGCTCAATGAGAAACAGAAATGATATTTATTCATCATCTTTAATGCAATATTAATAATTCCGCTTCACATTTAACAATTAAATATTATATAATAGGGTAGAATAAGAGCTTTCGTTAAAGGTTTATATGGTAGTACATATAACTTTATTGCTTTACGCTCATATTAAGCATGATTTTTTCCGACATATTCAAAAATCATCGAATAATTTTAGAAAATTAACGCAAAACTTTAATGAGTTCAACAAAAAACATGAAGCTTCCTCATTAATTACTCCGTCGATTGTTTTGTTATTGAAAACCGTCCACATATTGTCTTAAGCATTTGTAATATTTTATTTGTTAGAAAATTTTAAGCTTGATTTTTGAAACAATACCATGAATTAAAATGAATAAATGATAAAATTCATATGAAAACAGATTTTTCATTTATCTATAAAGTCAGATTATCCGGATTTCCCTTTATTCGTTTCGCAATACTGTTATAAACGGCCTTTATAAATAGATTTTATATTTCCGTAGAGCCACGTGTTACTTTCCCTTTCGGTATCAGTGAAAGCGATCTATAGCTTAGAATGTATTTCGATGTTGGGGAAGGTTTTCACAAAAAATAATTTATTATTCAAAATACATATATTCGTATTAATGTTTACATAACATAGTTATATGAATACAGTCTATTAAACATCACTGCTTTAAATAAATTATTCGATCGATCAATCGAATAAATCGATTTAATCAAATAGTCTGTTCTAAAATATAACCGGTTTGGTTACATCAACATGAATATATAAATTATTCCTATTATTCTATATAATATTGTTCTTTGAGTTACAGAAGATCACTTTGAACAGAGAATCATGTAAAAATTGTTAAATTTAATCATGAAGCAAAGTCACTGTGTATTGTTCTATAGGATGAATACGTAGACCTATGTATGTATGTAGGCGTACCCTCAACCACAGTATTGATCCAAAACCGCGGCTCTTTCTGGCGCAGAAATATTTAGGGCATTTAAAGCGCATATCTTCTTGCCAAATGGTATATAGTATTATCCTAATAAAATCTATTTAATACCATGATATTATAAACTTTGATTCCTTATTGATATGAATGAAACTATTTTTTGTAGGTTTATAGGATCACTTAAAAATTGCCAGTCATAATTGTATTTGTTATGTATTAGTAAAGTAATGAAAATACATCGAACGATATTAGGTATTTAAAACAGCTTCGAAAATATTAGTGAATATCAGTAAGTATCTTTAAAATGAAATAACATCATTACAATTTATTATATTTCAGTTTAAATAAACAGATATATATTAAAATAGAATCGGTTATTGTTTTGTTAAATTTTTAAATAATAATATATTATTTGAGGGCAATTCTTCAATACTGTTGGATATTCATTTAATAGATGAATAAATACAAAATATTATGTAACTACGTAATTATTCTGCCAATCACTTGTTTCTTGTATAAAACTACTTAACAAACTCTTTAAATGCCTGGCTGACATACAATCCCCCGCGTAATTCGTTGAATCTAACAGAATGTAATATTGCGCAAGAATTCCTTTTGTAATGTATACAGCGCTAAGAAATAATTGCTAAAAATTCATCTTCTAAGGAGGTTAAATGTAGGATGAAAGTCTGTAGCGAAATTTGCCATTTCTGATATTAAAATTAGTCAAAGTCAAAAAAGTCAGTGTTTACGCATTTGTTTATAGGTAAGTAAAATACATTGCAGCTTTTTTAAAAAATCATCATCCAAGCCTTACACATTTAGGCTTCAATTAATGAGTAAAAGATAGTCAGTAGTGCTTTAACGTTTAAATCCCTTAAGAGGGTGGAATTTGGGATGAAAGTTTGTTGGCAGTTTACTGTTCAACTGTACTGTTTTTTGTTTGAAAAATGGTAATTGGTACTACAGCTTGCATATATATATAGAACTTCTATTTCTAGTACTTTTTAAGTTTCATCCCTTAAGGAGATAAAAGTGGGGATGAAAGTTTGTCATTTTTTAAGTAGCAAATATGGAAATCGGTGCTTAAGAATCCGTTTATGAGATAAAAACAGTCTTTGCATCTTTCTTAAAATCATATAACCAATCAGATGTATTTGAGGATAAAAAGTGCACGAGAGCTCGTAACTTTTCGCACTACAAATAAGAAAATACAAATTTATTCCTCAGTCAAATTTAATTTCTCAAAAATGTAACAACGGTTTTCGATAATTTTGACTTATATATATAATATAACTGCCGACTGCCTTTTTGGTCTAGTGGCTATATATAAGGCCGCAGATCCCGAGGTCCTGTGTTCAACCCTAGTTATCGCCGTGGAAGAAATCTATTATGTTTTATAAAAAAATAGGACGAAATATAATTTATTAAAATCTGCTAAAAGCTTAAATATATATAGATTTAGTATAAAACAATATTTACAAACAGCTTTTTTCAATCAGTTGTAATTTCGTTGCGCAGTTGTAATTTATGTAATGTTAGCATTGAATGTGAAGCCATACTTTCGCGCGGTATATATAAAGTATTTTTTCTGTAGTATTTAACGTCATGATTTTATAAATAAAATAAAATAAAAATATCATTAATTACATCTTTAAAAAATAATGATGACCTTACTAAAAAAGAAAAATAAGTTTTCTTATTAATAAAACAATTAAAATCTTTAAATTCCATTATTTAAAACAGCTCTTGCTCTAGTTTTGTTATAACAATAATATGTAACATAAAATACATTTAACAATTACTCAAAGGCTAATTCTAGAGAAAAGTTAATACGCAAAAAACATTAAAGTATCTTCAAATCTTTTGTTGTGTAAAGATTTATCGACTATGGATTACAATAGGTTAATGGAATTAGGTTAAAGTCTCAGTTTATTGCAACACGACCGCCTGTCCGTATTCGTGGCTTAAAACATTAACACGACATCAGGACTTATTTAAAATTTCTTTGGTAAATAACTAATTTCCTAGAAGAAAAAAGAAATTTTAATTTGTGATAGAGCTTTGAGCATGCACGTCTGGTTAGATACCACCCGCCACTCACATAATCCACCGCCAATCACCAATACTCAGTACTGTTGTTTTCCGGTTTAAAGGATGAATAACCCAGTGTAAGTACAGGCGCAAGGGACCTAACATTTTAGTTGCCATGGTTGGTGACGCATTATGTTTTGAGGAAGGGCTAATATTTTTTACGTCGCCAATGTTAGGCGAAGGTGACCACTTACCATCAGGTGACCTATTATCCCGTTAGATCTATTTCACAAGAAAATAAACATTTTGTAACAATATATAAGCTATCGTTCAATTTTGAATCTAAAAGTAATTAGACGTAACTTTTTCTAAATAGTAGACGATATAACAATAATAAGTAGGAATGGACTAAATATTTGGTTTGTTTTCGGTTTAAGATATATTCAGACGGCTTATCGAACATTCGTATTGAGTCGAATATTTTGTGAAAATTCGAAACATATTTCCTTTAAAAAGTCGACTCCATGTTTGTCATGCTTCGTACGATAAACCTAACGATTCCCTTTTAATGAAAGCATATTAAGGTATAAAATGTATATGTAATTCTGTTTAGGGAAAAATATAAACTTTAAGTTGCCCAAACCTAAAGTTTAAGTTAAATTTCTAACTTCCGCTCATTCTATTCCGGCTATTAAACACAGCTTTACTTTACCGGAAGCTAAATGATAATAACAGGCTCAGTGAGTGGTATCAGTCGGTATAATGTCCCAGATTCGCATGCACCAACATCTAATACACTACATAGCCTTCACAGCCTGTTACAATTAGTCGATTAATCGATTCTAACATTTTTAACGAAATCTTTAATACGCCGAATTCATATTCAAATTTAGTATTCAATAAAACTCATATTCTACCCTAACCATAACCCTAGAAACAGCTGCAGAACTTTATTTAGTATAAATGGCGTACTCCGAAAAATAATATTTCTTACAGATAAGTAAACATTACAAGTATTTAAAGAAACCTCAAATAAGCTAAAAAGAACTAGGTCTTATACATTGATTGTATAACGTGTGTTATAATTTAAACAAGAAAGCACCTTTATAACAGTTAGAACTATTTAACGTCTTACACATTTGACTATTGTATTCGAAAGAGCTTTGTACATTAATATAATCTAATGTAATACATAAGTATGGTAAATTTTAGTAATTATATTAAAATATTTATGTTATTTAAAAATCTCGATACTTGAAATAATTACATAACCTATCCGTTATTCAATGCATATGTACATACAGCAATTCTAATTTAGTTTGTATTAATAAAAAATAGAGGAACATTTCACTTTTTATGTTTTACCAATGAATGCTCGTATTTCAAGAGTAATATGTTATACAACTCAGCAAATAGTAATATTAAGATGTCTAGGCTGTGTGTATGTGTAAAGTGTAATTAAAATATATAAATAAATTGTAATAATTATTTTACAAAATAAAAAAACGACTAAAATATTTACAACTTTTATAAAAAATAAGAAGTGCGTTTAGCAAGAAATTATTACGTAGGATTTATTTTATAAAATTGAATACTATAAAAATTGGTTTGAGTCGTACTTTTATAATAAGACGTACATACGTTCACAATTTATCCACGGTCAGATATCAAAGTAGTATTTGAATACCTTCAATTCAGCCATACTTCACCAATTTTGCTTTAGATTATAAATAATATTCAATTTACATCACTATCATTAAAATAAAATTTAAAAAAAATGCTTAATGTTTTCACATAGTAAGGGAATATACCTCAGCATCTAAACATGCATTAAAAATTATATAGCACAAGCAGTTTTTAAACGGACTGAAGTTTCTGACTGAACTTAGTTCATTTAGAAAGCAGCCGGAGAGTAAACAGCTTTGAAAAATTCAACGAAAAAAATGATTACGATCCGTTTCAATAGAAGTTGTAGCGAATTTAAACAAAAGAACGCGAAAAGGTAGCTATTTATATTTCAAAAATATTTATGTTTCATTGGATCTGCTTTAGTGAAAAAGTAACAAGTACAATAACTGTTCTCCCATATTTCAAGTCATAGTCTTAAAAAAGTTTTATTCATTAAAACAACATAGTAAAAAAAACATATTGAAACGGAACGACATTGTACTCAAAGCTATTTATACCGTATTGCTCTCCAATTAACAAAATTGAAAAAAAAATAATTAAAATAATTATATACAATCAATTTAATGTTTCGTTATTCATATATAAGAACGCGCATTCGCTTTGCTAGCAGTACATGTAAATAACATTCGCTATATACTACACGTTGCAATAAAATATTTACATCATGCACTAATTAAAAAGGTAAAAATAAATATGCTATAAATATACAAAGATAATTTAATAAAATAAATTAAAGCTATATTATATATATATTACTTATAATACACGTTCAAGCAATAATTCTTAAAATAAACTAAAAAAAGAATATTGTGACTCAAAAATTTCGAAAATCTTCAAGTAGTCTAAGAAAAATAATGTCATATAATGTTCATTTCTTAATAAAAGAAAACAAATTGGAATCTACTGGTAGCTTTTGTTTCATTGAATATTTTATATGACAGCCTTCACAAAATGCTCCTTTGCGCAAGTATCGATGACGGCGTATCCATAATAAATTCATGAAATATGGACCTTCAAATGATATTATGCAATCGATATAACGAACGTTATCATGCACAAAACTTGCTACTATTGCTTGAAATAAATATTTTTGTTCTATTCTCATATATATAAGTCACTTATATCGGTTATACATCACTTTAAATATCGTTTCTTATTAAAGTCATGTCTTTGAGCGTTTGGCAAAATAAAAAAACAGATTTTTCTATTGCTATCTCTTTCAACGTATAAATTACGAACTTTTCATTCCTCAATCGATAACACCAACCGAAGTGTAGAAGGTTAAACTTACAGGCCTCAGTCAATCTAAACTCTTCAATGAGAATGATTTATAAAGTTACCGCTTTGTAAAACATAACTATATTTATAACGTATAATTTTGAATATTAATAAACTAAATTGTAAAGCCGTATTTGAAAATACCACGAATCAGTAAACACTTTGTTTTCGCGATTAAAAATGATCAAATTACCTAACATCTGTTTAGTTAAATCTCATATCGAATAATAAAATAAAACAAACAATAATTTTCTTTATTATTGTTCATTGAAATAATGAGTCCCACTCCAAACTCCATCAGCAAATACGAATTACGCACGTCACAAGTTTCATAAAATTGAGAGAAAAGTTATAATAAAACGAAAAAATATTAATTTACTTACGTCACTTTATGAACACATATTAACAAAACTAGTAAATAACACTAAAACATAAATACGTACCGTTTCTAGGTGTAGACTACGCGAGCGTCGTGCTAAGGGCGCGGGGATAATGTGACGTGGTCTCGGGTAAGAGCGTCTTGTTATTCTAAGGGGGGGACGCGCGCGGCGCACATACAGGAGTCAAGGTCGAGCCGAGGAGCTCCGCTAGCGGCCGGACGCCCCAAGGTTAGCATGCCCCTTCTACAATCGATATACATTAAAAACACAAGCCCTCACTACCATGACAGCAAATTGCACCCTCTGTGGAATTTTCACTCAACTACCCTAACTTGTTCTACAATGAATTTACCTAAGGATTTTCATAAACTTAAATATGTATATTCTAAAATTCTTTATAAGCAATAATTAAGGTAATGTAATAATATTATTGTACTACTATATATACGAGATTATATTGATAGAGATATTTCACAATCTCAAGATTTCATCAAAGGAAATTGAATAAATCCTACAAGCTAGTTAAGAAACTCCCAACTAGCACACAAATAATATAAGCAGATACTGTATCGCTTTTTTACTATATAACATGTATATGAGATATTCTTATATCTCTTGAACAGCAAGGTGATAAAATTCGTTCAGTAGTAACAATCTTGAGTTTGATCATATGAAGGTGTTATCTAGTGTTTTTGTACAGACGTTGAATACAAAGCACAGTTACAAATATACTTAATAACACTACTAGAGCCAAAAAACGAAAGCGAATGTAATTGCACTAGAATTGAGTTATTAATTTTGGCTAAATCATTTAAGAAATTTCTAAGTAGTATTATCTAGTCTATACAAAAGATATAAAGAAAAAGTTAAAATCACTTTTACAGTATTGAAGAATTGTAGCTCGACGCAAGCACCTGAAGTGATATTTATTGAAACAAAACTTAAAAATATAGTCACTGTCTCCATTAGGCATGTATATGATATTTTATATTTGTCTACAAGAGTTTTTAATCTGTCCTGTATGACCATTGCAAGAGTAGAGACTACAATAAATTTAATATTGCGATATATAGTTTTAACGATCATCGATAGGAGAAACGCGTGAAAATTAAGAAAGATGAATAGTAATATCAAGAATAGAGTTACATTAAAATTAGTAAAAATACGCCATAGTTCGGTAAATGTAGATCTTAAAGCTTTGATATAGTTGTTACTAACACCATACTACTTCTTAGGCTGTTAGAATTGATTTAGTAGACTTTTATAAGGCTTTTATAACATTGGCAATGACAAAATAATTACAAAATATGTTTATTAAAATAAACACTTTACAAAATATGTTTATTAAAACAAACACTTTACTTCGATGGCAAAGTTGACCCTTATGATAAGCCCTTTTGCATTTCGTACTTTAATAAAGCTACGACAAGTTCAATAACCGATTCTAAAAAATAAAATGTAAATTAAACTAATCATTCTAATAAACTTGAGTATATTGAATTAATGCGAATTCCTCAGGTTTAGCGAGCGCGTCATAAACTTAAGTTTATCACCGTATATTTTGACAGAAAACTTCTCGCACCAATATTCTACGTACAAGGAATTATAAAATCATTACTGACTTTACGCTGATTCGCCATAATAGATCATAATCAATATTTGTTTGATATTATTGTTTCATAATATTTGACATCATGTTCTGTTACTGATCTAATAATAAATAATTAAAGTAAAATGAAGTGAAGAGTTACAATCGCTTTGCAATCCTGTGCATTTTCTACAAAAATGGTATGAGCCCTTCTTGTATACCTTTTAGACCCTTCAATCACCTTTATCACACGCCTTTGTATCGCTAACTCTCCATACCGCTTTCGTACCGCTACTTTAGTTCTGAAGCCCGTATAGCCTGGGCCCTTTTTGGAGATATAGAAGCGATACGGAACTTCTGTATCGCTACCATAGCACATACATAAACAGGTTAAGAATTTACTTATACCTTTTAAGCAGCTATTGTAGCGCTTCTTACACCGCTTGTGCGCTAGCTGGGTTGTATCGATATATCCGAAGAACACGCCCTGCACAACTCGCATTCCAAGAAGTTTTAATGCATCGTAAGTTATTGTACGCTAGTTTCAAGAAACTAGTGGACAATAACTTATAACTATTTCAAATATAAAATGCTACATTTTCACTTGAATGAAAATACGAAATTTACATTTTAAAAATTATTATAGCACTTTAGGTCAGATATATAACACAAAAAGTATGAATACACGCGTGTGCATGGCTCAGCTGCAATCCATTAAAATTGATGCACGAAATTTAAATAAAGCAATAGCAAAACCTCCAGAAATACGAAACACAATCATATAACGGACACACGTGATACGGTCGGTATCAAAGCTATCAAGGTTATAAAATTTGGGTCAAATGTGTACATCAAACAGATTAAAACTCAAGCCGAAATAAAGCCGTCGTTACATTCAATATTTTAAATAAATCCATTATAGAAGCTACACATAAATAAAAAAATATACCTATTGTAGAATGAATATTCATGGTAATTTTTATTATTATATTTATAAAATGATGCGCTATCGATTTATAAATAAAATGTGGTTTAATCTGTAACACAATTTGTATAGTTTTAAATATATTGTAACGTTTTTTTTATTCTATTTAGTGCAATTACCATTTCCATATTAAATAAAGACATTATTGACAAAAAACTAATTCATAATGTTTTGAAATTCGTACGATCTAACCTTATAGTATGTAGAATTATTATTGATTTTTTCTCGCACGCGGCCATCTGTAATAAGCCTATTTTAAACCAATATACATGTTTAGATTTACGTCCGTCGTATATTTATTTATTTATATACTTAAATCTTTACTTATAAATTACGACAATTATTTTGTAATTTTTAACCGGAAACCTACTAAAATAATATACATAAAACTTTTATTTATATTTACATTGTCACATTGTGTACATTGTTGTAAAAATATATATTGTTAAATACAACTTAATTATTAAATAATTTTAAATAGTTTGGCATTTACATTCCTTTGCTAATAAAAAAGATCATATACTTGGCATTAGTAATTTATTTAAAACTGTGTATTGTCAAGTTGTTATATTAAATATAGTTTATTTAAATTTATTTTGGCAATTAAGAAAAGTTGTAATATAGATCAGTCAATCTTCATCAGAGTTATATCAAGCTTTGTTAATAAAAAAATATTTTAATTTTGACTCATTTTTTTTTACACGAAAAATAATAATAAAAATATATAAGTTTTCAAAAAGACGATTGGCAAAAAGGTGAGTTACGGTGTGAAATTTACATAGGTTAATTAAGTAGACGCGCTTTTGTAACATATAACAATTTTATTCGTTAACGAAAAATCTTTACTTACAATTTTATCTCTAATTTCAATAAATATTCTTAATATAAATTACTGCGTACTGTGTACCATCTACAGTAATATTTTAAGTTATTTTTAAATCGATGACGAATATAAACTAGTATGTCTATCTCTAAGTATGTACGTGATGCGACAGACACGAATTGGGAATTTAATCCTCACCCACCATTTCAGTTATTAAAAATTGGAAGCAATTATGTAAATTAAAAAAATGACGCTTAGTTTCTTTCGCTGGTTCTGTATGACTACTGAAGTACGATTACTGAATAAAGTTCTACAATTTTTACCAAAAACTCGTATGTTAAAAAATACATTTACATTTAAATGTTTAACAATTAAAAAGATTATTAGAACAAAAATCGAACAAAAATATTGATTTAACAAACAAAATAGTTTCAACGAACAGAATGTAGTAACTTAAACGGAATGTTTTTTTTTTGTATATGTTCTCGTAGGTGACGAATTTCAATTGACGCCGCGTAAATAAGTCAAACGATGCCTATGTGTAAAAATAACATAACGGAACAACAAAGTTAAACAAATATATCAATAACTTATTTTTCCATATACTTTAAAAAAATACTTCATAAATAATTATACTTATTCTACACATTCATAACATACGGTCTATATAATATATTGACAGTCGCAAAGATTCAAATAGTATTTATCAATTTTAATAACACGTAATTAATATGAAAAAAATGGTTCGCAATTTCACAAAGTTAATATTAACTAGTTCGAAAACTTTTAAATTAGCTAAAACTTACCCGCGTCATAGCCAGTGCGCGTAGCAAGTTCCGTAGAGGAGTAGTATTCTGGGGCGAGGGATCGCGGATACGGACAGCGGTGTTCTACCACTGCAGAGGCGAAAGCGCGCGCACTCCTCGCGCCCCTCCACGATCGCAATGCCGCTCTCACCATCGATTCATCGTTTAGCTACTGTTTATCACTAAAAGTACAGCCTATTACGAATTGGGTCACTTATATCCATACCTATCATAGAATTAATCGTCAAAAAGTCATAAGATTAAACGCTTACTATGTCAACGAATTTAAGGGCGATCGTTGAGAAATTTCATGATGTTTTGTACTGTTGTTAATATTTTGTTCGGATCGGGTGATCTTTACATTTAATGCATTTATTTTACTTTCAAATCCTATTGCGAAAAGATGTTCGAAATTGATATTTCTGTAAATTGGTTTATAAATGTTAAAATTTTATAAATGGATTATTTAATAGATTCTAATTGTAAAATTAACATATAATGAAACTTAATCGTTTTGTAGAGAAGGCTTGGTTTACATGACGTTGTATATGAGTATAAAGTATTCAAGTCAACTCATATTTATATTGTTTATATCTATGATCTACGTGGGCACCGATGGTCAATGTCACGAAGCATCTATTTACTTTGGCATTACGATTTCATTTTTTTTATACGATTTCGTACATACGTATTTCTAAACTCGATTTGACAAGCATATGGAGTTTACCCGTCGTAACTGCAGGCTAAATCAAACTATAAACCAAATCTCGTCTTCTATGTTGCCATAGTTTATAGACAGAATTAATTAAAGCTTTATTCTGCTTGATAGTAACAATTACATTCATTCACGTGAATAATATGATGGTTTGTGAACAAATTTAATCGATGTTAATGAATACAAGGCAATTGCGTACGTGACATTCAAGTGAAGTTCACTCTTTATTCCCTCACCATCACAATTCTGTTTCAAGTCTGAAACAGGTTAGGCACTGTCCCAACCTGCACGGGCCCCTGGGCCCGTCAGTTGAAATAGCCAATTTCCAAAGTCAAATCCCCTAGTGACAATTACTTAACCGAAAAAGCCAACCACTTTTTGTTGACCTGGCCTGGGATCGGAACCCACGATGCCGGTCTTATACCTTATTATTATTGGTTGTTTGAACGGGAAATTGCAATACGTGACACCATTACGAATTAATATACATGCACGGTTTTAGACCATCACCAATGCAGCTGCGTTGCCGTTTACGCGAAGCTTAAACCAAGAAATAGCGCAAAGATTAAACTCAGTACTTTATCGATAGCTGCGACGGTAGATATTGAGAATTTCCCGAGATAGAATTTAGCAATCGACCTACTTTCTGCTTTGCTTTTATTTGCAATTATTATTTACTATTTGCGCAATATAAAATGGAGCCCTTAGAATATAATTTTTAAATACTGCTATTTAAAAGGTTATGAATGTTAATCGAAGTTTACGCGTCCACGTGCGGTAAAGTAACAATGAGTTTCAAAATGTTACCAGTAGTCACGTGTTCTATAATGAAGGGAACATTACTAAGAAATACCAGGCGTCGATTCGACTCTCCCACGTGTACACTCGTTTATCCACTAACATGCACTCCGTATCTTCGCTTGAAGAGGAGAGATATCCTTCTATAACTCTGGCGACACATTGATACACATGTCAAATACATTTAGTGTTATAATACAATAACAAGAAACATTTTAAAATTTATGTTATATTCTTATATTTTTTACAATAATAATCAAAATATTTATACCGTATTATATTGGTTATAAGAATCAATAAAAAATATAATACAAATAATGCAGTACATTTTGTGGATTCCAAGCGTTCTGTTTTATTATTTTCGTCAGGCATCATCAATTTACAAAAGGCGAACTGATTTTTTAATTGTAAATCTCTATTAAAACTGTGGCATCCTATTGCTTTCACAAATAGTATTCCGAATGAAATACTAATATTAATAAAATTATCTTTTGACCGGAAGCTCGAATAGTCAATCAAGTTACTTTATATTAATTTGAACAACAATAATGTCAATTATCACTAAGAATGCATCATTGCTGTACGGTCGCTGCCTATTAACTACAATTTAGTTTTTCCATGAGGAGACAAGAAAAGGTTAAGCAACAAAGGCTCGACCAGCACCAAAAAATTTTAATCCTAACTTAAAAGATAACTTTATATTCGACAGTACTACCCAGTATTTTTACAGTGCAAGCCCAGCATAATATGATTATTTTATTTTTGGGAAACATACAGCATAGTATTACACATACACAAACATTTGATACTAAAAAAGTCTTACATAAGCCAACAAAGTTTCCACTATTACATTAAAACATGGAGTAAACATAAGATAATTAATAGATCATCAGAGTATATAAAATAAGGTTTATAACAAACAAAAAACAATAGAAAAACAAACAAAACAAAGAATATTATAATAAAAAAGATATGTGTTATATATGTTTGTATGTATATTAGGCATTTAGCGCTTAACTACAATATAATTTTTTAGCATATAAAAAATTAATCCATCAGTTAGCTGTCAGCAGACTGTGACCCACTTTGCCCTGCCATATTCAGCCCGGTTATACATCAATAATATCGGATAAAATATCCACAATAAAATTTTGGTATCTCGATGAACGCTTTGAAAGAAGAATATGTATGGCCGTCTTTGGTTTAAATTTTTTTCGACGACTACTTTCGAAACTTTTGTTAGATATTAATTTACACAGATTTTTTTTTATTTTGTCTTAGGTATTATACGGTCTACATCGTATTTGGCATTCCAGGTATCCATTACATTACATTAGCAGCCTGTAAATTTCCCACTGCTTTGCTAAGGCCTACTCTCCCTTTGAGGAGAAGGTTTTTGAAGCATATTCCACCACGCTGCTCCAATGGGGGTTGATGCGGGTTGACACATGTGGCAGAATTTCATTGAAATTAGACATATTACATACATGCAGGTTTCCTCACGATGTTTTTCTTCACCGCCGAGCACGAGTTGAATTATAAACACAAATAAAGCATATGACAATTCAGTGGTGCTTGCATATAATATATCCATTAAGGTTTAAAAATCGATTGATTGAAGTAGTCGTGAAAGATTACGCCTAGGCTAAGACGACTTGTATTATATCGTACCATAATGAAGCATTTCCATTAAAATCAGCTTACTTGAAGACGGTGGTATAAATCACATATTAATCAGTGTAGATTGTGTGTGTCAGTGTAACTTCGATAAAGACCAAACGTAGCTTATTTTTATATCTCAAAGGTAGTCAAGTTTCAGACTAAATCTGGGGAGCTGTACTTGTGCTTTTTTTTATCAGGTTTAAAATTGTGAAAGTCTCACTTACCCTTTACGGATGTCACTATATATGTATATGGTGTTTATCTCGATGGAACTCACTCCGTCGCGTAAAAGTAAATGATTTATGCAGAGAAAAATTGTGATGAGGAAACTGTAGTTGTTGCAGCAAAAGGAAGAGGCATTTTCATCATCTTTGTATGAACTGTTTGGCTCTAATGTATCAGACTCGATGCTTGCATTATAATACCGTAATAGGAGTGAATTCACGCTTCACATAGTCTGTTCACTAGAGCCAGTTGTTGAGGCATTAATCGATAACTTCACTTAAGATCATCCCGGCTTTATTCAGAAGGGATTATCAAATTTTGTATACATATGTTGTGAGGGAAGATACAACAAGAACTATAACAAAAAAAATACAGTCGACAGAGAATAAATCCCGATATCAATGGTGTTTTTGTAAATATTTAGAAGTGGTACAGAGTCTGCAAGTTGAGATGCATTAATAATTTTGTGTCATTTAAATGTGTTATTATTTATATATGATAACTGTCTTTCTTAATAATAAACAATATTAAATATAATATATTATTCTATCTTACATCAAAGATCTCCGTCTGGGATGGAAATGTTTAATGTAGCTGGGAGTAGCGACTTTGAGCTGTTAAAGCTCCCCGATTACGTTGCCGCATAGACAATTTCTAAACAGTTAAGTCTTATTAGTGCAACAACAAAAGCGAATACAAATCATAAATAAGAATTATTTATTCTTTGTTGCTTCAGTTTATTATTTCGTACGCTCCATCTTCCCTTTGATTTTATAATTTGAGACTTAGGTAAAGTTTTTGTTGAGTTTAAGTAATAGTTTAGGTTTAGAACGAATGACTTAATATACTCTCTGTAGTGTAGATCTGCCATCTGCCACTGCTACCACAACTGCTTACTTCCAGAACACGAGCACTAACCATTTCTTTACAATAAGATGTATTAAATTTACTTGCGAGTTGAACCCAGGATCGGATATGCGGTCTTATAAAATATCATCAAATATCCAGCAGACTACCAAAGAAATTAAAAATATGTAGAAAAAAGTATTAAAAATTTTCTCCGACCTGAAGCATTTCGAAGCTAGCCAATGGTGGTATAATTAAGAAAGTGATGAAACTCAATAAGCAAATGTAATACTTTTATAATGAAAGATTTTGACACACCTTTGCGATTATGATAATATAATATATAAGGTCTTTCAAGGTGCTTTATAACCTCGCCGGACATTTAAAAATAACTTATATGCCCTTGATGCAGCGTTAGTATTGATTATTGATTATTTTTAAATTATTAATTTTCAAACGTCTTTTGCAAAGGTTACAGTCGACATGGTCGTTGTCATTAGTAACAATGCAACAACGCTGCATTTATTGCCACGGATACTCTGTTTGTATTTCGTTGTGTAATGAGACACGACATATGTTCTCAAGATAGGGGTGAAGAAATTACATACGAGGCAAACACTTCCCAGAATTGAAAACAATACCCAACGATATGATTTGTTTTGAAATTTAACAAAATTATCGATTAACATTTAAATATAAATAAATAAATAAATCAAAAAATAAAAGTAATCTAATAAATCACGGCATACTTAAAATAACTCAAACTGAAATATATTTATTACACAAATATTATTATCATCAAGTATTTTAGCAAAAAAATATTGGATATCTTATTAAAAGAAAATGACTTTTTACATTTTTTTAATTTGATCAAAAAATGTTTCCAAGTCAGTGTCCTAAATTTCCTAATACATTCCAAAATAAAATTTGTCTAGCATTTCAATTTTAAACCATCACCAACAAACTTACAAATTTGCTTAATAAATCAAATTAGTTGGTCTTGAGTCAGAAATAAATCGATTTTTCGTGATTTCTTATATAATTTTGTAATTATAATTATTATTATAATCAGTCAGTATTCATGTTGCCAGATTAAAGAGATAATATTATAATGTTTAATTTTACACGGAATAGTAAGTGCTAGAAATTATTGTCTATTTAGTCTAAATATTAAAAATAAATGTCCCAAAAATGATGGGATAGTGACAAGTGAAGACACAGCTTCAAGGATACGGGAACATAAAATAATTAACATTTATAATAGTTTTTGTTACAACAACAAATTATTTTCCCGTTTTCCAACCAAGATCCACAATTCTATTGTCAAATTCATCATAATCTCTAAATGTACCTAAAGCGGATTTCGGTATAATAAATACAAATAATCTTACAAATTTTAAAATACATACATTTCAGAATTAAAAAACCTGTTCCAATTTACGTATGCACACAATATTGTGTCATCCTTCATCACATCCTTATTTTTTTAGTTATTCGGTTTTTCTATAGAATTTCTCATTAAGAGCCTTGAATCTGGAGGCTGAAAGTGGGTACACTGATGCCGTGTCTCGGAAAGCAAGTAAAGCAGTTGGTCCCGCGTTCTGCTCTGCGGTCCTGTCAGATTTGCCATCCCATCGGATTATGAGAGTGAGGAATAGAGATTACACCTGTGTTTATACAGCTACCTACTTGTGCACTATAATATGTCCTGCGTAGTTTGCTGGTCTCCCTTTACATTCGGGATCGCCGTGGTTAAAATCGGTCAGGACGACATCATCACAATATCATCATTATCACGTTACATCATCATTCAAGGGATTGTGATGAAAATTTGGTGGTTTTTCTGCTTACGCCTAATAATGATCCTGGCCCAAAACAAAGAAGATTTTTTCTTTGTATGTTTATACTTCTGTAGGCATAAATGTTTTATATAGATCCTTATTCTGCTCGCGCGGAGCTGGAGCAGATAGCCAGTTAAAATTGTGTCTAAAAATAGTTCATAATGGTTACTTTTAAAGTTATGAGAAAATTCTACTCTCATTTTAATGTATGTTCTATAATTTTACGTGTCATGCCGGAATTTAATTACTCGTAGTGACTAATTACGAGATGTTTTTATATAGCTCTTTTAGTCACGGATTACCTAAAATATTTTAACTTTTATATTTGCAGGCTGCATATGCTGCGAATGTTGGCGATGTCTTCTAAGCTAAGTTTCATATTTAATAGTCATTTATATATTATAGAAATTTGTAACGAATTTAATCTGCAAAGATCAGTGGTCTGTACTCGTTACGTTGATATTATTTCCTTTTATCATTAATAAGATATCGTTGTGTAATGTTTTAAAATTTATTTTTGCTTTTAAGCTGTCCATTTGTATCATTGTACTTGTTGTTAAGGTACCTCAAAAATAACTCCCAATAATATCACTTCATTGATCGTCTATCCGTCTGTCTGTCTGGTTCAATGATGAAATGAATAACAAATTCTGAGATCTGCGGTCACTTGAAGCTGTGAATTCAAACTTCTAAATCTACGCAATCAAAAGATATGACCATTTATATTACATTTCCTATACATTTGCAAAGGATTCTCAGTGACGTTTACGGCGGGGGAAGAAGGTGCACACACCGTGGTCGCCTTCTCCTCGGTCATTTGGGGCGGAACCGGTCAGCGGAGGTACTTTCCTCACACCTCCGCTACGAGGCGATCTTCTGCAGTATGAAAGCCCGTAACATATTTCGCAAATAACTGATAAATAACATACTAACTAATGCTTTTAAATAAGTCTTTAGAAATTCGAGAGAGCACTATAGAGTTAGTTAAACTAACTAACTACCAATAATGGTTATGGTTTCCACTCGAAGCATGCTCGACGAAAATTTACTCTAACTTTTAATATCATTCCAATTTCACAGTTTTATCAATATCAATTAATATTTCATCCTAACATGATTTGGTATTTTCATGACCATATTTATGAAAATAAAAATAATACAGTTTTATATTAAGAGGACAGTCCTTGCGGAACGCTAAAATAGCGCTTACTATTTTCAAAATATCTTAAATATCAATACTCCAGGCATTGAATATGGATAAAAAAATACATTCAGTATCTGAATAGATATATCTCAAGAATATCACCGGATGATATTTATAAAATATGTATCAATAACTTAGTAAATTCATCGTCAATATCACTCCAAACACTGAAATCGACCTTTTCTATTAACATTTTTTAAGCTATTTAGCGGCTATTTTATACATGTATTTTTGGTTAAATGGGGACACAAAAGTGTAAATAAATAAGTTCACCGTGTTCAATTTCTGTTATATCACACAAAATAATATAATTTTTTTTAAATATTGCTTACTTTTTGGCATTCGTCGTCCATACTTTTTAGTATGGACAAAATAATTTGACAAAAGAAAAAGAGAGGTAAGCAAATAGAAAGCGATGAAAATTCATAGGAATCTGAGTGATCGCTGAATTATCAAAGACTGTACAACGATGCCGTACAAAATTATTGTAAGCATCTCATTTATACTGATTGTAAAGTTTAGAATAATCAAAAAATAAACGAAGGATGAACGATTTCATTTTTTGTTATTTTTCTAAAGAAAGATTTATCGACTATTAGTCCAGTCACATATTATTAAGTTAGTTCTTTGATAATAATAAATATTTTTGTAATAATTAATAAAAAATTAACGATTTTAATTGGCTTTTTAATTACCCTGTATGAATCTACACTATGGCCTGCGCAAGCACCCCATTTACTGTACGAACGTACCCATACCATAACATACCCATACGTGGGGTACATTCGTACAAATATTTTATGTAGAAAAATGCCTATAGCCCTTTAAACTTTTGGCTTAATAGTTTTGAACTTTTTTGTAACAAACTATATTATATTTGTTACACTTAAGTACCTAAACTAGGTAAATATGACAATTAATCACATAGTAAAAAAATTAAATCTAAAAAGTGTACGAAGGGTAACCACTTTCCCCTAATGTCGAATTTAAAGTACAAAATTGTAAGGATGAACATAGTTAATACCTGAATGTAATGTAATGTTTGCATCCTGCTTATTTTTTTCTCTAAATTCGAAATTTAAAACAAACGCCAACTCATATCATTACTCATGTCGTTTAGTTCGTCTGGCTAATTTCTAATTATTTAAATGCTTAATTAAAATAGTGCATAGTGCTAAACAAAAACGGTTAATATACATTCCATTGTGTATTGATGCTATACTTAGTTAGTACCTTTCATGACCAGTTACCGTCAACGGTCCACCCCCCTGATTTTTGTGTAATATAAAATAATTTTAATTGAATTATTTCATAAAAATACTTTTTTTTTTAATAAAGGCTTGTTTAACCAAGAAAAAATATTTTGTCTATAGTTTCTAGTTAATTAAAAAAAAACATTTGATGTTAATTTACCTCCGTTATTTTTATTTATACAATTTAAATACCCTACGCCCTAATTCGGTATACCTACCAACCTTAAAATATCCAGAAAATAGTATTTATTTAGTTAGACGAATGCAGTTGAAACAATAAAAATCATAATGTATATTAAGCATCTTAATGCACTCTGACCGCACCCTATGCTAACAAATAATTTATAATTGTGTTTGCGAGTGACAACCTTATAGCTAATACATTACTCATAATTAAATGTATTTTTATAAATCCTACGTTATGAACGCGCAATGAAAATTTAATTTATTCGTTGCACCTAAAACAAGCAACTAATTGTCTCCGGGGATGCGTACGATACACTGCACAAAGCAACTGTATTATTGGAAAGTACCTATGTGTGTGTTCTAAAATAAATTCCCACGCTTACAAACTACGCTCTTAAAGAATATATAATAGAAAATAATTATATTACTTTCGGTTTATTTTTGTGCTAAAATTAAATGAAATTAAACGCAGTGAGAGTAACTATTAATGATTAATATAAAGCTGCATGCAGAGATAAATACATAGACAAGCAAATCTATTTGCATTGTCCCAGTTACAAGATACCAGTTTCACTTGAATAAACATAATATTAAATAAAAATAATTAAATACAATTAGATATTAATTGCATTACGGTTTGCTATAATCAGATTCTAATCTCATTTTCTTGTAACATGTGTACCTATTTGATATTTTAACGTCGTGCTAGTATTTGTTAATATGTCGTTTGTAATCGTTTCATAATATGCGGATATTTAGTGTAAAATGTATCGCAACGAATCGATTGATGATGTTTATATCTTATTAGTTAAAATTACTACGAGATAAAATCCTTATTGAACCCACGTAAAGCGGGATGGATATCTATCAGGTGTGGTATAACCATGTACACGGAATATATGAATATAATAAGTACTTATACTGCAAACCTTTACAAACGCGTCCAATTAAATGAAAAATCAAAATATTCTTTATTCAAGTTACTTTATAAACATTTTTAACCGTCACAATATCTTCCATACCTCGACTGGAGTCAAGAAACAATGTATTTTGTTACGGATACGGTAGAAATTTTCTATGAGGCATAATTCAACATGCCAACAATAAAACGTTTCGAAAGTTTCGTTGCGACGTAAGAACTTATGGCTACAATCATGTGAGTGAATAATTAAACAATCCTGTAATAGAAAGATCGAAGCGATTATCGTTTATCTAAGGGTACGGTAAAATACAACCGTGAATGAAGATGTATATAAGTAGTATATAAGTAATAGTATATGGTGTATATAATACTAATAACAATGAGAGTGTCATCAGAATGCCATCAGATTCTTACCATACTTACCTGTTTGTTTTTTAATTTCAAGTTAATCTCAGTAACATTTAAAATAAAAATTACAAAATTCTAAATAATAACAAAACAATGCTGGAAATTACCTTAATTTTTTTTCTTTCCATTTAAGTTGAAACCGTGCACAATTTAAAACAAGAAGTGTGGCTTTCGTATAATAACAAAAGTTGAAACGCCCTACATTTTAACTTCAAGAAATAGTGTTGTACGTACAATTATTATATCGATAACCCGTAATAACATTATACGAAATAAATTATTTTTTATTTGTTTATATATTTGTATAAAAGAGAATACAGTTGCAATAATGAGAATCCAGCTACAAAACACTTCAATATATTAAAGTATGTGATGTGACAATTCAATATGTACTATTTGATGGTAGGATTTCTGCAAGCCCGCCTAGGTAGGTACCACCCACTCATCATATATTCTACCGCCAAGCAGCAATACTTAGTATTGTTGTGCTCCGGCTTAAAGGGTGAGTGAGCCAGTGTAACTACAGGCACCAGGGACATAACATCTTAGGTCACAAGATTGGTAGTGCGTTGATTATGTAATGCGCACTAATGTCTATGGGGCAGTGGTGACCGCTTAACATCAGGTGGCCCATTTGCCCGACCAACCTATAACATAAAAAAGGTATGATGTATAATATATGCAGAACTCTTTTATTTTAAAAATTTCATCCATTGTTAATAACTAAAAATATCGAACCTCTAACAATTTATACATAAAGCTGTTATATAAACGATAAACTAATATATACGTCATGCCAATTAAAAAAGTAATAATATTATCCTAAATAAAGTTAATATTGATGTTGGTTTATATTACTTTGATTCTGGCCTTATTGTGTGACTATTTGATATTAATAAATCATTGTAATTTACATCCCCATCGCATCTTTGGGAGTTGTTTTTATCAAATCTCCACGTTTTTTATATATAAATTAACAAAATCAAAAATGAAGTCCTAACGGTAAAGTGAGTCTTATACACTCACAAAATTTGATCGGTTGTAATGTTCTTGTATTTTTCTCTCGTCTATCTTATATTTTGTCTGGATTTATAAAAGATAACTGAGCTCATTGCGTCGTCCACCTAGGCGTCTAACTGTATCGTAAAATTATTCATTTACACACGGAAAAAATATTGCTTTGTGCTATCTATATTATATGCGATTCTATTTATGAGCAATTAATTATCCTTCAGACATAAGGTGAAAACGTACGAAGCGCATTCTCATATCACAGTATTATATTCGCACAATGTACCTCGCCTTCGGGCTATTCAAAGCCGTTTGCCATGCATGCCCTCGGGCTGTTAATAATGTTATACATAAACATAAGTTACGTTAATTTTCATGAGAATTATCATAATAATTAAATTCTATCTCTAAGGTAATTCAATAAATATTATCATAAGATATTTCGAGAATGTTTCTAGATCCTCATGTCCTTAAATAGCTAATGCTTGTGATATAGCTCCCTGGAGTCTTCTATGTTCGTCCGACGACCTCCATGGTCGAGTAGTGTGTACACCGGTTTTCATGGGTACGCCACTCCGAGGTCCCGGGTTCGATTCCCGGCCGAGTCGATGTAGAAAAATTTCACTAGTTTTCTATGTTGTCTTGGGTCTGGGTGTTTGTGGTACCGTCGTTACTTCTGATTTTCCATAACACAAGTGCTTAAGCTACTTACATTGGAATCAAAGTAATGTATGTGATGTTGTTCAATATGTATTTATTTATTTATATTTATATTTTGATCCGTAGGCGTCCTAAATACGTCTACTAACGATACTCATACATACAAAACAATACAAACATGCCCTTCTAAATCCCGGGTAGAGGGGAAAATCAAGTTGGAGATCGCTTCGCCGATGATGTTTAAGTCTTAACCATCGGTGAGGTACACCCCACAAAGTCGTCTTGATTTTGTCTGTACAACGATCATATGAAGTAACTGCCGCCGTTCTGAATCGGGGTCGTTAATCAAAGCGAAATCAAGCGCAACGGATGGCATCGTCCTAGTATGCGATACTGATCATCCCGAATGTGACCACATATTAATTACTAAAAATTTAGAAAGCGGCTCTTAAGAATCTTCTTAGGAGATCGATAGAAATGTTTTTACTTAATGTGCTTAAGTCGGCTTGATCATTACGACCGTACGAGACTTAGGCGAAAGACAGTGTAATATAGGTATACTGGCCTACTAATAGGTAGAGTGCCTTATTATGATTCATAATAACGCACTCTACCTATTCGTATACCATATATAATCATAATTTATGAACTCTGCTTTGCAATTTTACACCTTTAAAATTTAATTTTTCGATTTGTTTTAGAGAACGTATGTTTTGGTTGCACGTAATTAAGAATTGCTAAAATCTCATATATTCATTCGTATTTCGAACATTCGAATATTTGATATTCTTTTTCATTCAAAAATTGAATTCTGTTTTATAGCAGTTGTAAATTTAAATTAATTAATTTGTATTCAACTGATAATAACTAGCTCTATGTAATTGTACTCTAATCTTTCGAAGAATTTTATGTACACTATTGTTTGTAAATGATCATTTAAATCTATGTATATTAAATGACTAAAGTAACTAATATATTCATCTGAATTAGAATTAATAATTAACTAGTTGAAATGTTAACATATAGTTTTTACTGTTTTGATTAGATAAATAATCTAGTAACTAAATATTTTTTATGTATCCTCAGGAGAGGATGATCTCCCAGCATTAGCCATGTAAGCGTACCAAAACAGTTTTTAAGATAAAATACTGTCAGAATAATATCCCAGCGCAATAAAAAATATACAAACCTTCCTCGTTCATCATTTGACTTGTTTAGAAGATGAAAGCGGAAATGCAGACAAAAACAGAAAGCAACTGTTTTAAACTGTTTATAAATTTAGATTATATATTATAAGGGTATTTAAAGGTAGAATAACCGTCATAATAAAACACTAACATTATGTCAATGCTGACCTTAGAATACGACCTACGTTCATCACTTCCTCTATACATCATTTATTTGTTGGCCAGGCAGTACATTGATATGATTAACTTTGGAAATCAAATTAATTAGTAAAATCAATCAAAAGTACGAGCTATCACGCAATAACTTTTTTTTGCTACGATGAAAGATAATTTATAGCTTGAATACCATAATAATAAAATGAAATTTAAAAAATAAGCATTTTATTAATAAAATACTTTTCAATATTCTGTTCTGGATTAAGTCTCAACAAGAAAAATGTAATGCATTTTAATTTTACTTCTATGAGGATTAACACAATATTCTATGAATAATTTAGACTTTGTTGATTGTACTTGTATCATCGATACTACTTAAATTTGAAAATATTTTAATTATAACGATTTGATTAAGATTTCAAGTTAAAAAAAGAGAGTTAAATATAGTCGAAATTATAGAAAACATTAATTATAATTAAGGTAATGTCAAAATAAATTTAAAAAACCTATAAAGTATCCGTATCCAGGGTCGAGCTATACAAGGGCTACGACAATGTCGAGCAAAAGAACTAACGCAATAAAGCGATCTTATGATTTTCTAGCCTGTCTGACGCTCTGTATCCAGCGACAGTCTACAGATTCGTTGGATGGCATAAAAACAGTGTTAATATAGAGGTCAACAGCGCCAGACAAACTTGTGATGGAGTGTGCTTCGGTATACTGAAATGTTATTAACTAACGGTGTTATGACTTCCGCTGAACATTTGAATTCAATCCTTCAGTCTTCTAGCCTTCAATCATCCACAATTTTTTGTAAGCTATCTATTTAGTGTAATAAATTTATACCATATTTATAGTTTACAGAACTTTTTTATCTCCGAGACTCAATCAATTAACAAGTGAATATCATCCTCGGTGTAGCAAATCATAATTACGTCATATAAACAATTAACTTCCTAATTAATTAAAAACAAACAGATTGTGCTGATTAGTAGATGTAGGATAGAATAGTTCTCTTTAAATAATAACAAAATATTTTGTTTGAATCAACATTGAACGTTTTCTGTACTGCTTGACCTACATTATATTTTACTTCGTGACGGGAATTAATATTTGTCTGTTGACAACTTTGGCGACACCATAGTAACGGACGATCATTATGGCAACGGCACGGCTACAGTACAATCAAACAAATACGACTACTTCATACCAGTGAAGAGGCCTAAAGTGCAATACTGAAATAATTAGTAAACATATCGTACCTACTATATATTACTTTTATTTTTTATTTACTTAATACATCATCATCGTTAAACATGTAGTCTTCAATTTTCATAATAAATTGTTCATGTCGTGTCACCTTTAATGATGATGACCATATCAATATTTTATCGTAAGGAATAATAATATATTAAATATTGATGACAATGTCTACAAAGTGTAATTTTTTCCGCTATTCGAGCTATGTTGATGCAACCTGGGATGTAAAATTTATGATATTTTGTTGGGATGATATATCCCAACAAAATCTTCTTCGTCTTCTAGCAGCGAGTTTCAACTTTCTTAATAAAGAAATACTTATATGTATGTACAGTCAGAGTAAGAAAATCCTTCGTCAGTTTTCAAATTCATTCCTTTATCAAATCGTATACTCTTAGTACCTTTTGAATCTAAAGCACAAAACAGACAACTGCATATAAAATTAAACTAACATAGTATGATAACTTGGTTCAAAATAGTGTAACATCTTTGGACAACGTCTAGTGTCATATCAACATAAAAACTTTTTTATGGCCTAATTAGTCATTATAAGATTTAAATTAGATATGATATCTTCTACTGAATTGTCAAAGTCTGTCAGTGGCATATATTTTCTTGCAATATCTTGCAATCTTAGAATAAAAACGCTTGTAATATTATTCGGCCGTTGTTTAAAGTGACGGTTAACGTCACGTGTGATGAGTGGTTGCTTCGGCACCGGGAAGTCCTTGGCCTGCAAAAGCGGCGGATATAAACCCTATCGAAAATCTATGAGGTTTGATGATGCAGCGGTGGATAAATAATAACGATAGAACCAAAACAGCTGTCGTAGAACATTGCCGTAGTATTTGGGAGGGCTTCAGAAGAACCGACATAGGCGACAAGGCGAGAGCCCTTGTTGGATCAATACGACAGCGACTACAAGCTGTGATTGATACGAATGGCGATATATTCGTTTTTAATAAAATAAATAAGATTTGTTTAAATAAATAAATTTTACAATAATTAATATTTATTTTTACTATTTTCTTTACTACTTCCGTCCTGCGGTTTCGCCCGCGATCCCGAATGTTTTTCCGGCATAAAATCTATGCAATATGTTATTCAAGTAGATATTCTATCTGTGTGCAAAATGTTATCCAAATCCGTTTAGTAAATTTTACGTGAAAGAGTAACAAACATCCATTCATACCTCAGAGAAATCAGTCAGGTCCATACACACAAATTTTCGCGTTTATAATATTAGTAGGAAGTAGGATTACTACTATGCACTCTCTTTTATAAGAGACAAGACAATGTCCTAATCTCCGATGTTACACGAGCATTCACGAAGGGCTATGAGGTTTCGTGAAAAGTTGGTAATTATCATACCGATTGACGGCTTCTTATTATTATTACAGCTTTTAAACGCTATTATACTCTTTGCTAGATGCGACTTATAATGACATCGCGACGCAATACGTCATACTCAATCGGTAAAGCAGGTTATCGCTCATACTGAACACACGAACATAGATCTTAAGGTGACGAACCTTTTCTTACCCTGACTGTACATATTCTTTTAGTGTAAAACTGTTTAACAATAATGATATCTTTATTAATTCTGACCTTCCCTAAATTCGTAGATAGGTGTCATTCCATTTCCCTAATTATATGACTTCGCATTAAAGAAATTAATTCCAAATGACTCTTAATAACACGGGATGAACGTGAAAAAATCGAGGTAAATAGACTTATCTGGACAGTTTGAATTGACTGTTATCAATAAATATAGACAAAACAAAACTACATATTAAATAAAAATACCAAACTTATTTTAAGATATTTTATTGAGTATACTTTGAAGATTATTAATAAAAATGAGATATAACAAAAAGATCCTTAAACATAAAAAAAATACTAAACGCTATTGATGTATATAGGAGAATCAATATCATTGGAATAATTTATATTATTTTGTCGGTGGATTCGAGCATTACATTTAAAATATATATATATGTATAAGTATTAAAATAACCTTCTTCATAAATTTACAGTACAGTTGCAATATTGTGACTGAATAGTTGATGTGTAAAAAAAATAGAGAAAAGCGATACAAGGTAAAATCAGTGACGCGAGGTAGCCACGAGACAAGATCCTTTACAGAGATCTATAAAATTACGTATAATTTAATTTGGACATTCATCGTCCAATTGTTAATTACTATAAGAGTATATTAATCAAATAAACAACTTACACAATACGAAATAGTGCTGTGTAACAATTTAATATTCCATGATTAGACGGATAGCTTATATTAATATACTATTCTAATATATCAGGAAGCATTACAGTTTTTGTAAACATAATCATAGCCATATTGACATTAGCAAAAACATAATTTGAACACCACAAACTCACGACAACACTTAGCTTAACAGGACATCGGTTTAATATAGAACGATAGTTTAGTTGTTTCGACAATATATACGATGATGTATGGAACTGAGCAATTTATCATCATTAAGTTTTTTTCAAAAGTACAAAAGACCTACCAGGTACTTATTTATAAACACAAAATGAGAATTTTATACAATGACCGCTTTCGTAAACTCCTGTGATATAAAATACAAGTTTAGACAATATGTGATATCGTACATTAAAAGTAAATCAATTATATGTATTAGCTGCACCGTTATAACGTTAATACAACAAAAACTTCGTCAGATATCAACTAAACTATTGGTTTTTAGTAAACCCATATAACGTGATTGAATTGCTTTCTACTCTTTTTAAGTCCATGTGTCATTTAAACGAATCAATTGATTGTTTAGGTCCATTTTTATTGGTCGACGGGTGACGTATTCGTGGTGCAATTGATTGGACGATTTAGATAAAGCATGACATAAAACCCACAGATGACGAACTTAATTATTTTATAAACGTCACAGTGAGATTTATAGATTTCTTTAAAAATATATTTTTATGATTCGACCAATGAAAATGAGCATTTACATGGACAGATAAGACTCGATGATTATTCGAACGACATGAGATTAGCTGGAAGTGGTTTCACCATTTTGTACGTGACGTCATTAATTTTTTCAACCCATTGCTTTGCTGTTGATTCACATCCCGTCCTGTAGTAAAATATTTTATTTTAAAACACTTATTATGAGTATATTTAAAAAAATGTAAATACAATACGAAAATAACGGATAAATAAGGAGATTTTTCTTTGCCGAATCATTATTATTACAAATTTTAACCTTGTCTTAAAATGTTATAATTTTACCATATGTTAACAAGAGAACATACACTAAGAATATTTTCATGGAACCAACCAGTAACAAAACAAAACAAAAAATATAGTCTCTGGATTTTAAAAGTATCCATGATATCAGATGAAAACGATGAGAAAATAAAAATTTAAAAAAAATTGCTAAATTTCGAGAAATAGAAAACCAGTTTACGATACGATAATACTAACACAAAACAATCAACAAGTTATAAATGCTTATTAAATAAATAACAATACTAACTTAAACTTATAGATGGTACCGACGTGGTGGTCGATCAACTGGAAAGCGTCTGAAGCCTCCCCCTCCAGCCACACGGCGCGCCAGCCGTCGTGCAGCGGTAGCACCTTGCAACGTTCCTTACTGAAGTCGCTTCTGGCTGTCCTGTAGACCATAGCCATAATTCTAAATTGTTTTATTTGAATATACTATCAAAACAGTCATGCTACAAGATGCGTTTAAATTTACAACTACCACTAGAATTGAAGTTTTAAGAGAAAATAATTGATATGAGTTGACATTATTTCTGATTAATGATGATAATCTGATTAGGCCGCAAATCTAACTCGACAGCAAAAAGTTTAGAGATCAGCTTCAGCTTTGCGGACCTTCCGAGGCAAAGAATTGAAAAAAAAACTGACTTTTAGAATCTCGGCTGCTACTGAGAATATTTGCACTGACTTCGATCTGCGGTTTTAAGCGCCAGCCACGACGCGATACTATTGATACTTTCAACACATAATATTAATCTAAGCTTAATATAAATAACATCGAATACTTACCCTTTAAAAGTTTTAGAGCCATAAAAGACCAGAATGTTGCTGGACAATTGTAGCCAGTAGCGCTGCCACGAAGACAACGATATCTTCCTGCCATCTTTGATTATCGTTTTTCTTCTAACGTAGCTTTGAAAATCACACTCCGTCGGATTTATTATTGACAGCACATCACTGTAACACAACAAAATATATTTTGAATTGTAAAACACCATGTAGAAAGAGAATTCTTAATTTAAATCTGATCAATATAGTAAAATCATCGCACGAACTTGTTAAAGGGCTATTTCTTTCTACAGACTTAGCATCTTAACTTTAAGTATTGAGAGTGGGCTTGTTCATATTCAAAAAAATATGTCATAGACGTATGATGTTATTCTAAAATATAAATAGTCTAAGGTACCCATTTTCTTGATGATTAATATGAATCTAAAATTTGACGAGTACCTTTATTCGGAGGAAATGCTAATATTTTTACTCAAAAAAGAAATTCAATAGTGGTTGATAAAAGAGTGGGTTACATATGCTTTTAGCATACATGCTAACAAAAATGTGCTAATGCCCAGAATTCGTACAATGCAAAATGACTATACAGATTGAATATAACGAATTGAACATTGATGATACATAAAATGACCAGAAACCTTCACGAAATTTATATATAATGGTACATATATACATACGTTTACAATAACAGCTCTAAAATGTTTAACCTGTATGGTAATGATTGTGACATCTTAGCACCAGAGACGGAACTGGGAGATTCCAAGAGCGTGTCGTCCAAAAGATTCACTGAACCGGCCGGCGTTTTCTCATCCTTGTCTTCACTGTGACTCTTGCCAAATATACTATAATAACGAGACATTCATATTATCTCCTCAATTTAGTAAACAAATTCTAATATAACAAAAAAAAATCAAAATTTCTACAAACTAAATTTAATGCGATTCGCTTCGACTTAATATGACCAGTTTTTTTATCAATATGGGCGAATATTTGATTATTTCATATTTCAAAAGATTGCAATAAATCACCAACAGTTAACAGATAGCAAATTATATTTGTATAAACGTCCTGCCTGGACACTGAGAACCAACAGCTGAACTTAATCCATGAGTTATAATCTAACCTATTCTCACTGACTGAAACAAAACATACAATCTAATCAATTAGCTGAAATCAAAACACTGGACATTCATTTCGAAAGCAGTGTTAGCTTTCAGTGCTTCTTCAGACGGTTATTGAAAAGTTTGTTAAAAGAAGGTTTTATGCAAAAATACAAAGAATTATGCAAATGACAACTATTCACGTTTTTCTGTGTGTGACTGTGTGTGTATCTATATGCACTTGATATGAACTAATAAGATAATAAAAATTGCCTTCTGCACGACAATATCATCTGTCTTTCATTTTATTATCATTTAGTTTTTGTTACACACAAGGACGGACGCCATGGGTTTTTTACAAACCAATCACTCCATATGTTATTAGATAGTTATCTGACAATGTATGCATTGCATTAATCGGTGAAGAAGTCGATTAAATCAATATAATACAAAATAAATATGACTCATTTTAAATAGAGAAAATGACAGTCAATATCTCCATAACGCGTACTGTTAGCATGCTCTGTGTTGCAAACAATCAACATTAAGCTGTTCCAAACTAATTTGTACAAAACATTCAACGATTAAAATTAATTTATTGTTTACAATAAATTATATAATTTTACATAAATATGATAAAATACATACATATTGCGTAATATTTTTAAGAAAGAAATAAATGAAACATTGATATCATTCATCAGAATTATTTGTTTACATTTTGTACAAATTATTTCAAATCGATCAAGTATTAAGGTGAAAGTAAATTTACAGTGAAAGTGAGCAGGACGACGTACTAACATGCATTTGTTTGAGTAGCCACTAAACTATTGAAAAATTATAGATCGCAGAAAGCACACGTGTGTAAAGCGAACATTGTTTATTGTAATATCACCCGATAATAAAATCAAACAGTTAAACAATCCTCCATATAGAATAAATCTGACATTAATTAACAAACACTTAGACAGCTTTCTAAATTAATGAAATTATATCGATCACCGATATGTAAAATGTATCATTTGAAAGGGGAATTGGTTTCAAGGGTTTTGTTGTGACATCGATGAAGTTTAATTAACATATCGAGCAATATTAAGGCGATAATTAAACGAAAATAACATTAGCCACAACAAGCAGGTGCACAATATGGTTATGGCCTTATTCACAAGACATAATCAATCATACCTTATTTACATTGCGTTAAAACGTTTACGCCCATCAATTCTTCATAATAACGAATAAGATTCCAAATGACTAAATCAACACGATATATTTACATACTCGTTTTATAAGTAATATATATATATTATATTTTCTATGAATTCGTTATTTATTGAAATTTTATTAAACTAAACGAAGCTAAAAACTATTTAATAAAAGCAAAATATAACTATAAAGATATATAATTCCTAAACGAGGAAATTTTTAACTATTTATAATATTTACGTGAGAGCAATTAGAAAATAAACAATAATGCTATCATGTGACGTAACTCGCCCCTTTTATTTATAACATTTATTCGTGAATATTGTACAAAAAATATGTCGGTCTGTTTTAAGTGAACAAAAGAACCGTGTACCTTCGGAATGAATTAACTTAATATTATTAATTGAACTATTTAAAAACTAGTTGTCGCCGGCCACTTCCCCTGACTGCTGTGAGGGGACCAGGTGTTTGGTATAAAATAGTAGCCTATGTCCTCCCTTGGGGATTAAGCTTGGTTCATTTCAAATTCATTTTAGCGGTTTGACCGTTACGGCGTAACAGACAGACAGCGTTACTTATGCTTTTATAATATTAGTATCGAAGTATATATATAAAAAAAATTTACGGTAAAATATAACACTAAACTTATGTTATAACCGTCGCATTAAAAATATACATACTCGATAGTTATTATATTATCCGTTAAAACTCCATTCGTCTTTTAATAGTCTACGTATTAAAATAAATAAAATCAAATATATTTATTGTTAATGATAATTAAAACAATACTAGGTATCCGTTACATCATACAACATCGCTACGGAAATTTATTTTTAATAGTTGAATTGTTTTCAAGCTGATATTCGTTCGCGGTTCTTGTTAATAACCCATGCATGTTTTACTTTTCATTAAAATACCTTCCTCATATCACGTAACGCGCATTAAGCATGCATTTACTATTAATTTATATATTTATATATATATATATTATCTAAATACAACAAAATGCAAGCCGTCATTCAATTAACCGTTAGGAATTGAGTACACTCACCCCACACCGAAATTGACCTTGTGAAAATTTCTTGGTAAGCTCGCGCTTCGAAACCTATGATTCGATTGCCAGTGTGAAATATCTCTATATATGTGTACGGATTTTTCTAAATTAATGCTATCCCGCTTAAACAATATCCTGTTTATTTCCTCTTTGAAACCCAAAAGTAATTCATTGTATCGTATTGAATATAAATTTAAGTGAGACAGCATTTATGTTATATTTATAAAAAACGCACACACCATAAAAGCAAATTTATTATATTCTATTAAATTACGCTATGTGCTGTTAGTCAATAATAATTCTGTCTGTATAGCGTACAATAATGATTATGTCTCGGTTTTATAACCACACAAATATCGAGTTCATGCGTTGACAAATAATGATGAGAATCGAGTCGGACCCATCGATAACATCATGAAGTACCTAAAGGGAAAAAGTTTGAAATGAAATGTTTTAATAGAAGCGAGAGTTATACAGTAGACTGCCTGACGGAACACAAAGATTCCCGAATATTCGCTGATCCTTATATTATCAATCTAAACGAAGTCTCTCAATCGTGTTATATTAATCGTTTATTCTCATACGAAATTACTTATTACTTTTAATCAGACTTAGAACTTTTTGACATATCTTTTAAATTCCAAGTAGTCGACTGTATAAAATATACCAGGATAACAGAAATACCAATGACCATTCACGCAGAACATTACAAAAATATATTTAAAAAATCAAAATTATAATTCAGAGTTTAATAGTGGACGAGTTAACGAGAAATAAAAAAAAATTAATTATAAAGAGGAGAAAAATAAAGAACGTAATGTTTTTGCAGATTTTTCTCCGAATTCCAATTTTAAACAAATCCCTTTTAACCTATTAATTAAAAACTTATTGAATGTTTGTTTAATTGTTTTTCATAGCATATTATATTTGATTAGTATAGTTGAAGACATATCTCATGAAACTAGGACGTAGCCCTAAGATACCAAACGTGTAAACAAAGTTAACTACTATTTTATCGCTCGTGTCGCATTTGGTACGTAAGCAAATAATCATAAGCATTTCTTAACGGTCTTCAACAGTTGCATTGATATTTAAAAAATACATCATTTAAATATGGAATTGGTTCTTGTTTTTTTTTAATTGATGAAATGTTTATAAATTGATCTTGATCATTGCACAACTTACTAATATTAAAATTTTAAGTTTATGTTTTATAACATTTTAATCCCATTTCTCAAAAGTTTTATTTTATTATAAATATAGATATTCATATGTTTTTATTTAATTATAAAAAACTGATAATAAATAATTGATTTGAGTTATTAACTCGTGTACATAAATATCAAGATAATACTTACTTAGAACCGAGCGAACGACATTTCCTATGAGTTGGTATGAATTTAGTTTGGCTGTACGAGCCTTGGATTCTCAGTGAACCTGAACCGAGGCGATGCGATGGCGACAAGGTGAAGGGCGTCGAAGAACCTTGGACTTGGACTTCCTTAACCGACTCCTTAGAGCCGACGCAGCTACCGATCGGGGACGGGGGCTCCAATTTAAGTGACAATCTGTATACAATAACGTACGATATAACAAATAATATAAATAGTACTTCTGTACATATTATATATGCATTCTAACTTACTTATATTGATCGTCTTCCAAAAATTTCTGCAGCTCTTCGATGTAACGCACGCTGTTTAGATAATTAGCGACGTGAGGAAGTGGTTGTATGTCATATTCGGAAGTCTGATAACGTTCCAGTGCTTTCAAAACAACTGTCATTTTGGCGACGCGATGAGGAGAACCGGATCCCACGGGATGTGCCATGTCTATATAAACTAAGTCGGTGAGAAATATACCTGGAAACCGTAATAAAACTATGTTTACACAAAACGACAACATTAGCAATTTTAGTTAGGAATGTTAACTAGAATTCTGTGCTGTATGTTCCGCCATATTTATATTATACGTGTTTTTGGTTGTATAATATGAAACCAGAGTAATAAGTACTGTTTGTATTGTTTGCTGGATAAAATATCGCTTTACAATCCCTTTTTCTTCCGGTTAACATTTAATAAAGTGATGAACAAATAAATATGTGGTTGTTACTTTATGTAGATAATATTAATTTCAGACTAAAATAAAAAAAAATGCATAATAACAGACACACATATTTTAACCGAACAATTTCTGTTTTGAGCAATTATTAAGGAATAATAGAATTAATAATAGAACGCGCGTTATACAATAATAAATAAATACAATATTTTGCATATATTATATTTTAAACTTTCGAATCCGTCAGATTTTATCCTGTACCGACATTTCTTTTTAGGTTTTGTATTCTGATTAAGCAGATAGATTACTAGCTTACTTAACGTTTGATTGATTCATCATACAAATTTTCACCCTGAGGTATGATTTCCGCGATACAGACTCAAACTATCACCATACGAAATTTCATCTAAATCGGTTCAGCGTGAAGAAGTAACAGACCAAGTTACTTTTGGCATTTATAATATTATTATAGATTCAATTTAATGCAATTAGATTATAGTTAAGTTCACGTGGATCTTGTGACTTAACTCAGTGAAAGTATATTAATATAAAAACGAATACCGGATATTCGACGAGACCTTAGACCGATTAGGTATATTTAATTCGTCCAAACAATTCGGTCCTTATTTGTCCAATCATGATGTTCGAAATACTTTTCTCTGTTCTACGATTGGTTAACTTTTGTAATAAAACTACATCATAATTTACATTTGAATTAATACAATCATAGCAGGTATATTATAGTCGTACGATGAAATATATTATAAAAAAAAAAGTTGTATTTACATATAACTTTTAACATCAAAATATCCTTCTCTCTAAAGCAATCGCAGATTGATAACCCGTCGAGTATCATTAGTAATCAACATTCGGCCGGATAAAAAGTACAATGACAAATATGCATAGAATCTTCGTTGCAACCGTAATGACCTTTTACAAATTAAACAAAATTGTGAACCTCAATGCTTTTCGGTCTATCGGGCTGTTATCTTTTTTTTATCTCTAATACACATTCTATTTACTTGGACTACAGCAACCTCGATAAGGGATGCTATTTATGATTAATGTATGTGTAAATATATTTATAAACTAACATGATTACAATAATAATTAGTTTATTTATCGTTTCCGGTACATGAGAAAAAATATTTATTATATCAATGCGATAAAAACGCTTCATAATCAATGTTATAATTAATTAATTTAAAACAAACAACACTACATAGTGAATATATATTTTTTTATAAATATAATCTTTTGTATGACCACCATGTAGTAAAACATAACATTAACTATACTAGTTTTTTAGAGGTGACTATAGATATTTGTAAATTGTACAACATTTCCATCTATTGTTCAAATTCAACGTCTGAGTAGAGCTGGTTTAAGCATTCTTTTTGTAAATAAAAAAAAAACATTTCATAGAAACCCGCCATCTTAAATTTAAATTGTATCATACCTTTGAATGGTTTATGATATATTCCTAAAAATATAAACAAACATCCTTTTTATGCCACAGTATTAATGCTAAATTTATTTAATGTGTATTTTACTTCTTTAAAAGAGAAAATACTGGACGAATTCTATTTAACCTTTTATTGTAATTTACAAAACAATATTGGCATGTAGTCAATCTAAAATAAAATAATAAATTACAGTAGATCGGCTAATCATATTAACGTATATTAATAATGGTGAAATTAATATTTTATTAAACTATGTTTTTGTATAAGGTCTGCTTAGGAATAGTGTAAGCCTTAATGCAAAATAATGCAAGTCACAGAGTCACTATAATAAATTAATTATTAACAGCTAGCTAGCAAAAGAGAAATATTAGAAAAACAATAATAATGTTTTAAGATGCATTCGCATCATATTTCGTTTGGTTAAGCAATTTCTAATAGAGCTAAGCATAACTCTACTTATAAGGTGTGGCGGTGTTCTGTAGATATTAATGTCATAGTAGACAACATTTGTAATTTAAGATTTGTTTATCGAAATTGATTAGGTTTAGAATGTTGCGCTCAATATCAACTATTTACATCTACAATGATTAATTTATACGGCATATACTCCGAAATCCAATTTTTTTATTTATCTTCAAAAGTGTTTAATTAGTGTAATAGAGGCTAATTAGTTTTAAGTAATCATTGAATGCTCAAAATTCCAAGTAAATACATTATGGTATTCAAAAATATCTGCAATCTACAAATTATTTTCTTGATATTGTTATAATTAATTTATCTGCTTATCACAAATACATGCAAATTCAATTAATTGCTAATAAATGATAGCTTACCAAGGTAAGGTATGCATGGTAGAGCAATAGACCGCATGTACTCTCGGAGAGCTGTCCAGTTATCCTTCTCACCAAATAACTCTGCGAGCTTGTCAAATTGTTGCTTATCCTTTTTGGACAAGCAGGACCATGTTTTTGTCAATCTATTAAATATTTAATAAAGCATAAGTTAAAAATAATTATATAATAAAAAAACATATCGAACTGTAGGTAGTAATATGTTTACAAAATATGCATTGGCATATATCTATATACTAACTTATGGAATGTTTCAGTTATAATTCAATCTAAGACAAAGCTATTAATTAAGCTGAAATTTTTTACTATGTGGATTGCCACAGATTGAATTGTAAAGTATAGTAAAGTGTTTCTAGTTATAGTGCATTTAAATACTTTTCTTTTAATCAAAGCCCAAATGCTTACCTGTATATACTAGCACTATGCAAAGCTGAAATTACTGCAAATAGTGAATGGAGATTATTCAAGTCGTATAATTTCTTTGCCACCTTTATAAAGTGAGCCAGCGTCTCTGCTCGAGCCTTTGGTGATTGACCATTGAGTATTTCTTGTACAGTCCAAAAACTCACCTAAAGACATAAATAAGAGTTAAAATCATATAAATTATATAATAACTGTATATGTAGTAAGTGGTTTATTATTTATTTTATGAAAAAACTTAAACTGTGTGTAATATTTATTTTGTTTAGTTTATTTAAGGCCAGTTTCACCTGACCTGATACAATTCAGATTAAATTATCAGAGTTTAATTGGAATGATTATTGGTTGATGACAACTGAAGACCCGATAGATCAAGCATTGTTCAGAATTTTCATATTAAAGACATGGTCATCTGACTATTCCCATCATTTTAAAAACTGGTGTTAAATATTTAAACAGTGTTAAGCATATCTTTATATAGTTAATGCTTTGAGTGTCCATAGTATTGATAAAAAAATGTATAAAGCTGAACATAATAATTACCCTGTTAAATCTTTTAGTGAAAGCGACAACATTTGGAGCCACAGTCAATTTGTTAAGTTTCGTCCAGCCACATGTGGTAAGTTCCTCTGGCTGAATTGATTTAAAACATGGCAAGTCGAGAAGTGATAATTGATTAGCAATATCTTCAGGGGCTATCCGTAACGCTGAGCACACTATTTCATCCCAGGACTGATTGATAGAAGAGGCTGCTGGAAGACTACTCGTCTTATATTGATATATTGGATCATGCTGACGGTTAGCAGCATTATCACCTAGTCTATAACAATTGAATAAATCCATCAGCATTTGAAATTATACATCAGAACTTAATTGAATTATCACTTTGTTGTTTATTATTTGAATAGTTAATATTAATATTTGTAGTTTAACTTGATTATCTCAAATTTAATATTCATTTAGCTTGGCATATGGACCTAAGTTCAATATTGGAATAAATCCAAAATCTATTGGCAGTTGCGACAAATGTTTCAATAAGCTTATATGAATTTACTTATAACAATTTATACATTACAAATTGTAACCTATATATTAACACAACAAATAGCACTTACGCATAGTTATAGTAACAAGCACAGTCATCTTTAGTGTATGTTTCTTCATTGTGAGAGTTTATGGGGGCATTTGAGACTTTCTTACTATTCTGCTTGCATAATGTTTTATCTTCCAGTGGCCAATTTTCTTCATCTTCATGCTATAATAATTATAGAGGATATCTTGTATATCAAAATAGATTTAGATCTTGAGTAGAACAGAATGTAATGTAGAATATAGGCGTGAGTGCAGTAATTAATCAATACCTCCTAAATTAAAAAGTATGCATCTAATAGAATTTTATCAAATGGAACAATAATTTATCAAATTTAGTAATTGTCGAATACAAAACCCGGTAAACTAAGTACTATATCAAATGAATAAAATTATGAAGCCCATTTTACAGAATAGCAATAACCAAAACATAGAATTAATTTCATACCTCTACAATCCTAAGAACAGCCAGACTATCGCTCAAAATATCCCGTGGCATTTCTGGCAATAAGAATTATAGCACATAACGCAAAATATTTTAAACTTATTAATATTTAATTGAATAATTGTTGCACATTACAAAGATCACATAATATACACTGATATATAACTCAATTGATACATTGAAGGGCTAAATATCCTGTTTACGATAGCAGATAGTCAAAAGTAAACGAAGTGATAATGAATGAGAGAACATTTGTAAAAACACTCCTATAATGACAGCGACATGATTATCACTACAAAATTTATCACATTCACAGCATACTAATTGTCAACTATTTATAGGTACCTATTACTGTAAGTTTAATAAACAGTTTTAAAACGAATAAGGAACAAAACTTATATCCACAAACGGATTTCATAAAATAATGTATTTTTTTATTAAAATCCTTATTGATTATTTAATTAAGCTCAACTTTTTGTAATATAATAGGTAAAGGTTAATTTCAGGTCTTAAATTTTAGTTCATAAAAATTAAATTATAATAGAATAACAAAGTTATTAAGAATTACAGAATGCCAATAATTAAATTAATAAATTAAATCAAACAAGTGTACATATCAATTTGCAAATTAAACTTAAATAGTCCGTTCTGAAATCTGAATTCTGCATTTATTTTTTACAATCGATAATAAAGAATAAGATACTATTTATAATCTGTTACTTTTATTTGTATAACGATTTAAAGAAAGCTATTCATTAACTGGTATAACCGATGTTACTTATTTTTCTATTTAGTAATAATTATTTTAAAATATATCAACTAGAAGCTAATATTTTGTTATTTGTAAAGTTATTTTAGTCGAATGGGCATGGATTAATATCATCTTACAGATTGACGACTATCAAGAATAAATTCGATGTTAAGTAAATATAACTTGGGTATTTAATATGTATGTACGTAATAGCGACGAATACGAAAATTAATTTATAATATTTATTTATATAAGTATATTGACGTTAATTTGTATAAGTACTTGTTCAAATATTATTAGCAAAAGTATGCGTATCTAACAATGACAAGAAAATAGGACTAGTCAGGTCTAATTTGAATTAAAATTAGAATGTTTTCTATACTTTAAAAGATTTCTTTACAGCAAAAGAGCAAGAAAGAATGATTTTACTTTGGAATACGATTCTGTAAATTGAAAAAAGGCTTAACATTGTTACGAAATAATTTTACACAGTCCTAAAATACATACGAGAGTTTATTTTTATTCTAACTAATATACATTACTTACAAGTTTAGTATAGCGTATTTTTTTTGTACAAATACATGTCAAATCGAATTTAGCTCAGAGTCTTTTTTAGCATGACATATTACATATTGGTAATTATTATCAGATTGATACAACACCATCTTTTTACAATAAAATTTTAATAAAAATAAAATGAACATTCAATAAGGCTTTGCATTGTTTCAACAGTATGCAACAAAACAACATATAAAACCAATAATACCAAAATATATTGAAATTTAACCTTAATCCAGCTTTTATAATATAATCTAATTTTTGGTGATACATTTTTTCCAGGGTTTTAATTATTATAATATTATATGAATATTAAATAATTAATTAGGTACTAGTTACAAAATTTAAAATCAAATTTACATTAACGTTTTGATTTTTAATGTTAAAGAATATTTATATAATATGTTCCTAGAGGTCCCTAGTAATAAAAACCAATACAATAAAAATCACTATCTAGGCATAGATATATCTATATAAAAATAAATAGAGCAACGCAATAGCGACGAATAGAAAAAAAGCAATGGCTGAATAAACTTCCGTTGAATGTGGAAACAGTGCCATTCCTTTTATATTGATAATTTTATACAAGTTTTTTTCACCAAAATATTGCAATAAATAATCTTTTGTAAATATTATTTTGTTTGTTCATATATAAAAAGTTTAAATAATGTTTTAAACTAAAAACATATTAATTTAATAAGTCCTTCAACTGTTCATTTAGTAAACTGTTATGGCGTTTGTGTTCTGATACACAACGCATATCGGGTCTTATTAGTAAATTTGAAAGAAAAATCGGCGTTTATAATTATTCCGAGTTTCCGAAAAGTTTTAAAATGGGTATTTATTCATTATAATAATAATTTAATACATCGGGAGTGTTAATATTTAAGGTTATGTTTCTGTATTATATAGATAGCTTAGGTGTGTTTCAGTGAATCGAAAGATCCAGTAGGCGTTTTTCTCCAGGACAGTACCGATAAAAGTGATGTCTGAATGAATTTCTCACGCTTTTTAGACATTCAGTCATGGTGGGAAGTACCCAGCATTGCATACTTTTGTTCCTTATTCAGGACAGCTTTCAATCTTCTGGATTTTGACATCGAAGTAAGTATATGATTTTTTTTTTGTTCAGGTAGCGTTAAGTGTAAAATAAAAAGTGTATTATGATGTAATTGTTTATTTAATAGGAATTAGAAGAGGCTCTTCTGACAGATGGCACAGAAGAATCGGGTAATTCTCTCTTGACCGAACTGATAGTGCGCCTCTTGAACGGTTGCTTAGGCAACAATGACATCTCTGCTTTCAATTATCAGGTACAAATTGTTTACTTATAATGAAATCTTACTTCTGCTTTGTCTTATCATCAAACTTAATTTTCAGATGTATTTGAGGCGTTTATTTAGGAGAAAATGTCAAGAGCATGGAAGATACAACCCATTCAATACTGATATTGATTTTCAATTCTTGCCTCTTCGGACAAAAGTTGAGATATTGTATGCATTATGTGATTTTCGGTTAGATGCCGAAGACGTATTTGACCTGTTCAAGAACTTAGAAGCTGAAAGTCTACGTGTGGAGCCACTAGGGTGAGTTATTGCATATACTCATTAATAATATAAAATATTGTAATAGATTTTTTTGTGTTTTAGGTCCTTTTACCAAACCTAAACCTATTTATAGTACATTGTTGGAAGTATTGATTTTATAGTTGTCATCAATGTTTGCACTAAATAAAGATGAATATTGACATCCTTCATCAACAATCATGGCTAAGAACACATACCTGATTTAATATACTTTAATATCATTATTTAAATGTTTAGGAAAATATATTTGTTATTATATTATAAATTATTTCTTATTATCCAATCAGCATTGGACAAATAGAAATTTGCAAATTGCACAATATATGGATTTGAGTAGACTAAAGATAACTGTGACATTTAAAACAACATTATCTTAATAACATCATACATTTAAAGTATGGTTTTGTTGTATTTTTTTAGAAAAATGTTTTTTTCATGTTTTTGATATGGTACATTTAGATGTATGGGGACAATACGAAATATAGATCAATATTCTAATGTTATCTAAAATAATTTTATAACTTAATGTTTTTCTAATAGAGACTTGACTCTGTGATGAGACTTTCAAATTTGAAACTCTGCATTCTACTATTAAATAACAATGTGTTGTTGTGTTCTGGCTTATAGGGTGAAAGAGTCAATGTCATAAGAAGCTCATTAGACATAACAACTTAATTTCTCAGGTGGCAGTGGATTATCTATGTAAAGCATGCTATGATATAATAATTACAATTTGATATTTACCTAATCTAACAGAAAAATTTCAGCATATGTCAACTGTATTTAGGCATTTGATATATTTTAAGATTAATAATTAATCACTTTCATAATTATAAATTATTTGTTTTTTTATTTGCAGATGGGATGACAATGATTCTGCTTACTGGTACTTTTATGGCACAAGATTATATAGGGAGGATATAATAAAGAAACCGAGGACCAAAAATAGGAGAAGGAAAAGGGAGAGCAGAAAGAGAGGCTGGTTTTATGGAGATGATTGGCTTGACGACGAAGATACTGATCGTGTTTGGCAAGTGGTGTGTTTTACGGAGGAAGATTGGACCCACCTGACAGAGAAGTTCAATGATGCTACCAGCAAGGTTGAAAAAGAACTTCATAGATCTCTCTCACAAAATTTTCTGCCAGAAATACCAAGGCTATTTGAAGAAAAAGAACGTTTACAAAGGAAAAGGTGAGAATTTATTTTAATTTTAAGAGAGCAGACTGACAACAGACTTTCTGTTGGTAATTGGTCACCACCACGGAAAAGGTGTTGATACTTTAGAAATTTTAGTTGGATGTTTTGTCATAGTATAGATGTATCATTCTCAACTTATAATATTGGCACACTGCAATACAATTTGTTGGGAAATAGCACTTCCCAGTGATGGTTAGATCGTACCAAACTATAAAAAAATTGTGCAAGGCACCAGAATTTTTTTAAACTAAAAGTACTATCAAATTTGATTATTTAAAATTTGTTTTTTGATTACTATGTTAATCTATGGTCTTATATTAAATAACAATTAAAATAAATTTGTTTTAAATGTTATAATTTGTCAACTACTCTCTATGTTTTTTAAAAATAACATTCATAAACACAGGTATAGAAAAAGTTAAAAAGTCTGAAATCTAACATCATTTGTCTGATTAAACTAAACAAGTTTTGATTAAATGAATGAATAATTATTAAATTAAAAGTATAGAACACTTTTTACAATTTAGTTTGGCTGTGCGTATTTAATTTATTGCAAAGCTATTTCTGTATATTGATTTGTTTCATTGTAATTGCTTTTATTATTGCAAAAGTTATATTATTTTTTAAAACATCTTCGAAGAGTCAATGCTGTTGATAGAGATTTAATGAAAAGATTTTATTACAACTGAGGTACCGAACTTTTGTATTAATTTGAATTAACTATATTTAAAACTCACAGTGTGTAATGAAGGAAATCATTGCTGTAGAAAAATATGTTGTGTTTTGAATAATACCAGCCACCAGTTCAGTAGTAAAGTTGAATAATCATCTATTTTACAAAATAATTTTGGGGATCTGAAAAAATGTTTGACAGTAGAAGATATAGAGTATTGATCTTACTATTAACAGAAGAAGCTGTAGATTGCCGTTAGTTAATATAATATACAATCTATATCTATAAGAACATTACTATGCGAATTTTTGACTTTGCGAAATCAAGCTTGTTTGTTCATTTTAATATTGTATTCAAAGGAAAATTATATTAATTGTAAAAAATCAAACATTCTTGTCGAAGATTAGTGGACTTGGATTATTCAATTGTTAAAATTTTTACAAGCATTTGCGATTGGATTTTAAGTTTTATTGTCCTGTCATTCGCGAATATTATCAAAGATACGTGAAACAAAGTAAACTAACTAAAATAAAGAAATATTTGAATAAGCATTGTGAAGAAGCTGCTTTTGCAATTTTTTGAATTATGTAGCTGATAAATTTAACAAATACATTTTTGTTAAATTTTAATACAGCGCCGTTTTTTTTTTCTTCGGTTGTCGCGCTATATTACGTGTTAAAGCAAGTTCTAGATGTATTATCATATGTTCACTGTATCTGTATGTTGGAATGGTATTTATTTACCTTTTAATGAACTATAGTAATTATAAACGTAAATTAAAGGTTACTAGAACTGGCACCGCGTCGTACATCAAGCCGTGTGCTGCAGAAAATCAAGCAGAAGGAAGAAGAGATAAAACAGAGTGCTTATGACTCTAAGGACGAAGACAGCAAGGAAACATCAACAGTCGCTCGTGAGAACCGAGCGAAGCGACGCGAACAGCTAAGGTATTTAATGTAATGTAAACTAAATTATATAATACAATATAAACTATATTTAAAAATTATTTCCTTAAATCATATTTGAGACGTAAGTGTGTGATCACATAAACTCGTACCTTTATGAAAAACTGGTGAAAATTTTGCCTATTTTGCACATTAAGCCTATTTTGGTATAATAGTCGAAGTTGTGTAGTGTGTAGTAACGTAAATTAGTGGAAGTAGCTCAACTGTTTTTCATAAAGGTACGGGGGACAATTCTACGAATTTATATCAGTTGAGAATACTTTTCTGATCCTACTTCGATCGAACCGTAACTACATTGCTATGTTAGCATAAAAATAGCTAAACGGCAACGACACGTCCAGTCATTTAGATTGCTATAAAGTGACAATTTGTAATTAGACTTACCCAGGATAAAAATTGAAATATAATTTTATTAAAATTACCATCACACAGTATACCCTTAGTTATTGGTGTCAAATATTTGTCAGAATGCCAACAATTCTGTTATAATAAAAGGCAGTAAAAGTGCATATTGGTAAGATTGTTCAGGAGGTTTAGATAATCTCTTCTCCATTTTTCGTGAATGTTGGAAGATAATTGTACAAAATTTTCTACTCAACTTCAACTGTTTATTTAGTCAATTATCAAATCATCTTTTCCTTTAAGGTCAAGAAAATCTTTAAATAGATAACAATAACGATATGCAATCAGACGTTCGCATCGCTTCGAATTGTAGATGCATTGTTAAACTATTAAGTCGTTGGAGTAGTTGGAGTCGCTCGGTCTAAGATTAAAACGTCAATACGCTTATTTTTGCTTGAAATTTTAGATTTCAGTAAATTTTAACTTTAAAAAATGAAATTAAAAAAATGTGCAATACATAATAGTGGTTTTTCTATAACAATTAAGCGGATATTATGTAAAACTTTTAATCATTATCTTGATTTGGCAGGTATTCAACCTTTTAAGTTACGTTACAATTTCAAGGGCTGCATTTGATTAAAAACATAATTATTTTACTATCACATAATGTAAAGTTTTATTCCGATAAAAAGATTTAGGCGCTTGCTACATTTTCCATTCACGAAAGACAAGTTCTACTGTTACGTACATACGTGTTAAGATAGCTCAAACATACTTTTTTCATAAATCAGTTGCTGTCGCCCCGTTGAGACGAGAGGACTACGGAAATAATTGTGACTTGCATTTTTTAATAATCATTTATTTTATTAAAAGTACTACACCATATTTTTCGGAATAGGAAAACTATTGAAATACAATATTGCCGGTCGTAGTAACAGCATAGAAATTTGTCCCGTACCGTGCGGGGGTCTCGTGGTTGATGTCTTAAATTTTTCGGAATTTATTGATTCAATTATTTATAATTTTATATAAACAATTATTTAATTATATTTAACAATGTTTTTGTATAAATAATCTGTTTTACAATTTTTTGATTCTCATAATGAAAATATCTAGATACATCTATGGCTGCAAATATTAAATGAATCTATTTTATAAAAAAAAAAATGACAATGGCCAGAGACTATTCAAGTCATGAAGCAAGCAAATCCGTTTATGAAAGCAATTTCGTTGCATTCCCTTTAAAGATAATCGAATAATTTGACGTTAAAAAGTCCTAATTTTGTTTTTTAGTTTTGTATGGAGCTTTAAACATTGTATACAGTACACACTAACAGTAGTGAATAAATAATAAAACTGTACATTTTGATAAATTCGGCTTTATTGCGTACATTGTGTTTTTAATATAATTAGTAACGTCAACATTTAAAAATCGTTACAGACCGTAAAAAGTTATATTCACTGGTAAGTACAATTATCATTCTATTGTATATTTTCGGTTTGCCTGGTAAATAAATAATATAAAAAAATGTAACGGGATGTGGTAGTCACTCCTCAAAGGAGACATTTTTTTAAATAAAGATATTGTTGGCCATGTTTTTATTTTTAGTTTATCATTCTTTTTTTTCATATATTTTGTTGCAGTTTTGCTTTCAAATGGTCATACAGAGTTTTCGTTGCGGGAAGGAGAAATATTTATAGCTTGGCAGCTATAAATATTGACGACAAGGATGTTTTTGACAAGAATTGATGTGTTGACTAGATTAAACCAATCTTGGTGGCTCTAGAAGCGAATACAATTGAAATATAATAATACCTTACCCATTACTACCCTTCTTTCAACCGATTAAACCTGTATAATGAGGCGAATATGTAGTGCAAGAGAGAAAAAAAACCGTGTTTAGAATCACACAAATAACACATTCGCTACATATAATGATCATTTGTATTATATTTCAGATCGTGAATGTTTCGTTGAATACCATTAAATTTAATATTTTGTACTAGATGTAAATAATTTACTATATTAAATAATTAAAATTTCTACTATATGCATGGGATAAGACTGAAATTAACATCAACGGTTTACGGTGTACTTCTTAGTTTCACAAACGATGTGGTCCTAGAAGCTGATTGATCTCCAACAAATAATACAAGGTATTATTGCGGATGGATCTTTCGGGGTATGTAAAACATGACGAGATAAATATGACGAAGACGTGGTCATGTCGAACGTCCCTGGAATCTCGAATTCCCATCACGCTTGGGAACGAGGGACGAATGGCGGTTGAAAGTTACGTATATCCTGATAATCAAAAGAAAGCAATTGATACATTCGTATATAACTTGAATTCGTATGGGTGGCTTATAAAAAGCTACATGACGTGCTTAATTCATGTCACATCCTACAATGTATCAAAACTCTGCTCTTTATCCAATGTGTTCTGCCTACCATTACAATTGGTGCAGAGCTGTGGACGCTCAACCTGGGTGTGTACAAAATCAGGATTATAAACAAACAAACTATGAAGAGGTCCATAATGGGTATCAAACTACAAGACCATGTTCAAAATACCGAAATCCGGCGAAGAACCTTAGTTCGAGACGTCGGATATGGGTTTATTAAAAGTGAAGTTGGCCACTTTTTTAGCCGAAAGGACAACTGATGGAGGTGGTGTCGAAGTGACGGCAATGAGCGGGTCGTTTGACGTCCAGCAACACGATGGGCTGACATTATAAAAGTTTTGGTTCGAATCCGGACCGGATCGGAATCGGGGCAAACGTGATCGTTAATCGTCGTCGTCGTCGATCGTCTCCATCTGATGATTGAGCTTGCGGGAAGAAAGGCCTACACGCATCAATGGGATTGGATCATTTTGGATCATGAAGATTATATATAGCAGCGCTGAATATCAAATTTGGATAATAATCAATCAGGCGAGATGCGAACGACGCGCTGGTCCGTCAGGCACTTGGATTAAGGAGCTCGTTCTATCAACATCTCTTAATTATTGTATACCGGATATCACCTGAATCATAATTATTCTTTTTATTATTAATTTAATATTTGACGTAAAAGGATATATTTTTTATAATATCCTTTTAAGTCAAATTTGACGTAGTTATAAATGAACAAGATTAGTTTTACTACCTTTAAATTGTTGTAACTTCAGAGGGTTAAAAATAAAATACAAACTTTCGTTCCATACAAACGAATAAAATGATTTTAATCAAATATAATAAAATCGCATAAAGCTGCATTCACTCAAAAGATTTTAGAGAAACTTATGAATAGGGCACTGTTCTGTTGTAGAGGATTTGTTCTTTCATAGACCACCATCAGACGATAATATTTCGTTATGTATAATTACGTGTAATATTTATCGTCGAAGAGAGAATTACTACTATAAATATTAACTGGAGTTCTTTTAGTTATTTTTTTGACTGCAGATTTCTATGTGGCCTATTTAAGAGTTGATTGCTTACTTAATTCATCGAATTCTCTCTCTTTTTTTCTCTTATAACAACTTTTATTAATGACCTATGTTATCTTTTCTCTAAGAAACATGTGATAGTATTGTTTGTTACTAGATAGATGTTATATATACTTAGATATTTTAAGTAAAATGACAACAATAAAATTTAAGTAAACAATAGACGTCTGATACAGTAGTCATTGGATTAGTGTTGTTTATTTATTGTTGAATTTGTTGTACCTAATTCATAAATTAATTATTTTTTTTTTATTTTTCTGTGTGCGCGTGATTTAATCTATTTCTTCGGCGTATTTCAAAATTATATTTAATTTAATGCAAATCACAATCAAATAATAGCAATTTATCTTGATTGTAATAATAAAAATCAATATTTTATTATTATTATGATAAATATAATTTCTTCTTTTTCACCCCTACTATAACACTCACTAAGTTTAATATTCACAAAAAAAAATTATATAATATTAAAGATAAGATTTGAAATTGCTTATTTTGAGCGAATTGACACTTAATTGGCGGTGTAACGAGCAATGTCATCATGTCACCCTGTAACTCTCATCATTTTTTCATAAGGCGCCAAAAGAAGTATAACTTCAACAATACGAGCAATGGGCAATACCTAACAAAGCAGTATAAGGTCAACATTGACACTATTTGTAATAGAAATGCTAACGACCAAAATAAGTTGCTGTGATGTTAAGTAGTCACCGCCACCTAAATATATTTGAAGTATTTTTAGCTTATCATCAATACGCCGCTTAAGTAGATAACTAAGATTCCTACTGTTCGTTTACGTATACTTTTACCGACTCTTGAAACCAAAACCTGTTGCCAAACCAAAAGGTTGCTCTTCAATTAACTGACTAGTGGTTGCTCTACTTAAGTACCTAACCCTACCTCTAGTAGATAAAACAGTAAAACCTTAATGACTAATTAGCCGAACTTCTAATACATGGTCTAATTCAGGTAATTAAAAATATATTTTTATATTAAGATCAGATTCCAAGCAAATTAGTATATTTATAATTGATAACGTAAGTCAAAAAGTATTACAGATCTGATACATCAACGTTCAGAACTAATGTTTAGAACGAAGATGAAATGTAATTATAATAACCACCACCAAAAGAGGCTTAAATTTTTTGCATCGAAAATCTTAATCTATGTACCTAATATATTTTCGTAAAACCTAGTGTACTACTTAATTCCAATAATTAAATTTAAAATATGCGACGTTCTCCTAAGGACTGGTATAAATATATATAAAATCATTAAAACGTAAACGTCAAATAGTTATTCGACGTTTATTAACTTTAAGTTTGTTGTACAATCAACTAAATATATATTTATATTACTTACATATGTAAAAATCTACAATTTAAATTATTTTTAACTTATCATTAATCAGATGAGCATAATATATTATTGAACATATATATATGTGTTATACATATCTATATGTTTGTAGAAGGTTTAAATTAAAATATATATTTTGAGGACGTTTACAACAAAATTAAATAGTTTGTGCGGTGGTACTTAACGATTATTGCTATGAATATATAATCATGAGTGAAATATTACTTTATAACTTCATTTTGGTTATTAAAGTTTGAAAATGCGATTAAAAAGTTTTGTTTTTTGTAAAAGAGTATTTACTAATATATTCTTTAATCAAATTTTATAGACACAATAAATATATTAGAACTTAAATCTAACATATTTTTTATACTTTTTAGGTCAAAATCTGAATCGTCAGATTCATCGGACAGTTCATCAAGTGACCAGGAAGAAATGCCCCAAAAGGTTACTCGACCATCCAGGTCAAGAGATAAGAAATCAAAAAACTCACCTACTACCAACAAAGGAGAGCCACCTCCAGAACCAGTGGTTAAAACCGGAAGGAAAACTAACAATTCGCTAGCAGCTGCTACTGGGCAGATAGTAATACCAGAAAATGACGAGCCGGTCAATAGCACTCGGCGAAAGCTCAAGACGTCACAAATGTAAGTTGCGCCTTAATTATTGAAAACGATATATTTTTTCTCAACATAATGGAGTGTTTCCTTTAAGTAATGGTTCTTTTAGGTGAACTCTTGGTAAGCCCAATGCTTGTTTTAGTGCTGAGGATTTCTAAGGAATTCTAAGGATTTTAAGCATCTGTCAACGATTTAATTGTTGTATAATATTTTGAGATGAGAGAGTAAGCTTCTTCTTTCGTCAATCCTCAGAATAAAATCCAATCAAATTGCACGTATACATAAACGCTTTTTAAAGCCCTTTTCAGAATATCAACAATTAATATTAAAAAAAAAATAATTACACCAATGTAGACTATTAACGTATTTAACGAGAACAAGTACTGTTATATAAATTATTTATGAAAAATGTATATGATTATTATTAGTTGCGAGTTCTGAATCTGATCATTAGTTCCGAATATTACGTCCTAGATACAAACAAACTAATTGTATCTCTTTATAATATTAATATAGATGAATATTAATCATACTAATTTGTTCTAACTACTCGAAATTACTTTTTTATTATATGATGATATTATATTTATGAGGTAAAATAAATAAAACCATTAAAATCTAGTATAGAATTCACTAAAAACACTTATCAATTTCTCTTGGTTTATGTTTTTGAATGTATAGACCGTGATGTATTTCTTCAGAATGTTATATTTTTATTTAATTCATACCAATCTCTCCAGCCTCAACTACGAGATAAAAATAACTGTAATCGTTAATATACATTTTTTATCATCAAAGGGTGCATATCTTATAGTAGTAGTATTATCGTTAATGATTATACTACTGCTTAAGATTAATCTTAATAGCACTAATTGCAATTGCGTCACTTCAAGTCAATTTCTTCGGACAAGCCAATCGATAGAAAGTAAAATGACATAAAAATTTTAATAAATTACTGAAATAATTATAAAGTATTGGATATCCACACAGTTATTATATAAAAAATTAAAACTATGAGTAATATATATGTTAGTAGTATATATATATTACTCGTGGTTTAAAAAAAAAATTCTTTTTTCAATACATTCTAAAGTCAATCTGCTCATTTATGCAGTGTTTACAGAAATAACTTACAATTTATTTTTATAGCTAAAACAGCGTTCAAATTATACTGAATTGTAAAATTTTTGAGAACATGCATTTTTAACTACCTCTTTTTTAAGAATCAGTAATGATTATTCAGGATTTAATTTATAAGAAACTAAACAATATATTCCTATTAATAAGGGATATAATTATTTGGTATATATAATACATATGTATTTATTAAACTTATATATATGTATTTTGTTATATATTATTTGTATTATTTAAAGATTAATTTTTAGTTGTTTAAGAATAAAACATGCTTGTTTGCACCATCCCGTTTCCCACAGACAAATTCTTACTCTAAAGGGTTGTCTGTAAGAGATTGCTTTAAGCAATAAGACCGCCTTTGCACGCTTCTCTTTTTTGTTATATGTTCTTGTAATGTTATGTACACTGTATCTTTTGTCTTTTGTGTGCAATAAAGTGTTTATAAATAAAAAATAAATAAATAAGGGACTAAACTTCGGTGCAGTATTTTTTGTTTAAGTAACTGGTAAATATTTGGCTCACAATCTCTTTAAAAATACTCTTAAAAACGGCTAATCGGCATAAATACTCTTAAAGTAACAGTCAGTGCATTAAATAAACCACTCAAATGTGAATATGGAAATCTATTCAATTTCAATATCCAAATAAATTGTGCCGACTTTTTTTTAATCAAATTGAGTTTAAGTTTGTTCAAATTATATCTTTACATTTGAAATTTACAAAAAAATATATTATTCTAGTTTCAGTCAAACTGAAGAAGATGTGCAAACTGATATGTACAAGGTGCTCGAACAATTATCAGCGCATGAAGATGCCTGGCCTTTCATGGACCCAGTTGAAGAGGAGTATGCTCCTAATTATTACGCTGTCATCCGGCGGCCGATGGATCTCCGTAAAATGGAGGAACGTCTAGATAGCGGATATTATTCAGACTTTTCTATGTTTAAGGCAGACTTTAAACTTATAGTTAACAATTGCCGATTATACAATGGGCAAGATAATGGTAAGTGATATTTGACATAAGAAGAATAAAATATGTAATATATACAGATCCTTAAAATGCAATATTATATTTTTCAGAGTATACGACTATGGTAGATAACTTGCAAGCGGCTTTTGATCGACTCACGGAAAAATACATTCATCGGCTCTCTTCTTCTGATGAAGAAATAGCAGTTGAATACCAACTGCCCACTCCGTCTAGAAAGCATAAATTAAAAACGAGCGAGACATCACCTATTCGCCAAAAACGAAAGAAACAAAAGTCACAATCTGAAGCCGGTAGATCTTTTGATATTATGTAGATATATATTTATTTAATACCAATGTTACCGTTTTAAAAAGTATTTACATAAAACTAACTATTACATAAGAATATTAATTTGCTATACAACTAATTGTACTCCAACAACTAATCATGAAAAAAAACTAACAAATTAATATAATATAATTTTAATTATACAGTTACAGATGAACCTACATCAAGTACGTCAGAAATCAAACAAGATGAAGAGCAAGTGACACCAAAAGAAGAAGAAGAAGAAGAATGTGAAGAACCTGAAAATAGTGAAAATAGTGTTGAAGTAAACAAGGAATCTCACAAAACCAAACATGACAAAGGGAAGAAAAAACGTAAAGGTCACCGCCATGGGAAACATTCCAAGAATCACAAAAAGAATTCTTCCAAGAGACACAGTAAAAAACAAAAGCATGGAAAAAACAAAGACAAAGAAGGCAAAAAATCAAAGCGGTCAAAAAAGAAAAATAAACATCATGATACTGAACCACCCGAAGAGATAAAAAGAAGTGTGTCCCAAGAGTCTTTAGAAAGTTCAAATAGAAGTAGAAGTGCGAGTCCTCTGCCGTCCATACATACTCCATCGCCGTCTCCCACGGAACTCGATAAATTAGAGCCGAGCGATCAACTTACCGATCCAGACTTTCTAAAAGATAAATATGATAAAATTAAGGAAAGAAGAAGACATGCAGCAAAAGATGCTTGGGAATCGCTTTTTGATTATAAGCAAAAAGTTGATAAGCAAAAACAAACTTTAAACTTACCAGAGAAAGAAAAAAATCAGAAGTTACGGGAAACAATCGAGAAGTTGAAAGCCAAAAATGAAAAGTATAAAGATTCTTCACTTTTCAATAGTCTTTTTGCTCCGGGAGGATCAAATAGTGCCAAGTACAAGGAGAGTAAAAGTACAAATATAGAAGACGAAGATGGGTTTTCTGATGATTCCATTGACAGTGTCAAAGATAAGCCGAATAGTAAGAAAGTGAAAAAGAGTTCAGCCAAAAACGCTTCTGCCTCGGAGGCTTTAGAGCAAGCTGTAAAAGATATAAGCAAATGGCTTGACGACGCTCCTAAAGGTTCGGCAGTTAGTTCACCTTGTGATAGTCCTGCCCAAACTATTTCTACAGAAGAGCAAGATAACAGTCGAATGGACGACGAATCTTCACAGGGAGAAAAGCCAATTCTTTTTCGGAAAGAACTATCTCGAAAACGACCGTCATCACGTGAACCAAAAATTTTAAGGCGAAGAGAAATTCAAAGGACTATTGATAGACTACAACCAGGCAAAAGCAAGGGAAATTTACTTACTAATATGTTGTGTAATAAAAATGGTGATAGATCAGAAGATGCCATTCCACTTGGTCCTCTTAGTAGAGCTCGTGATGTCACCAAATTAGACGAATGTAGTCCCAAGCTCAGCTTAGGTTCCGTCTTACCTTGCGTTCAATTTTCTCTTGGATATGACAACAACTTTAAAAATGGAGAAATTAAAAGTGACAAGTTAAAAGATATTAAAAAAGTAAAAGATAATACGAAAGACGTTAAAAAAATTGAAACAATTACCCATTACAAAATGGAAGAAAAAATTGTTACTAAAAAAGACGCAGAAGTAGAAACAGATGATTTACCACTAATGAAACCAAGTCAAGAAAAAGCTACTCCTAATCTAAGTGCTTGGTTTAAAGCTTTTGGAGCTCCAAAAGCTACCACTACTTCTAGTAATACCAAAAAGAAGACAGAAGAAACAGAAACCGAGGAAAAAGCCTCGGAGAATTCCAACAATGATACAAAATCGACGAGTCCAAAGAATACAACGGCTAAATATGACTCTCCTAATGACCTTAATTCTCCTACTCTTGATGGGGGCGATAGCCCGCACCCAAGTGTAACTGCGACACCAAGACAGCGAAGAACCAGCACAGGCAGCTCAATTTCAGAAAGATCATCATTTAGTCAAGATTTAGATTCTCCTAGACATCAAATGTCCCACACTTCACCACTATTACGTTCACCAGCATCGCCGAGAACAGATGATTTTCAAAAAATTACATATCCCATTATAAATGGCACTGTTCGTGCAGGGTTCTACCAAGATACTACATCTGTTAAAAGTAGTCCTGAGAAAAGTTGCAGCCCAAGGGATGCACCTCAGTCTCCTTATTCACCATACTCTCAACATGTCTACGCTTCAAACAGTGCCGCAGGCTCTTCTACGCCTAATTACTTTATTGATCACAACAAAAGCCCATTGCCAACATATGGCCAAAATGCTCCACCTTATTATGACACATCTAAAGCACCTCAAGTCAGCAAACCTGCAAGAATACATGACGATTACACGGCACTAGGTCCTGATACTTTTCAACCAACTAATTATAGCGGTCCATTTTCACCAACAGCGCCGCCATATCCTCCCACGCAGACTACTTATTCGCAACCTCAAGTATCTCCACAACCTTGTGTTACATCTACACAAATATCAAGCACTGTACAAATATTACCTGATCCGAAGACATCATTATTCCCGGTCAAAAAGCGAACATACAGTGAACCTGAAATTTCATCCTCAAGGAAGCCATCTGAAGAAAAAGAAGTGACAGTATCTGCACCGGCAAAAATAGATTATCCAAAAACTACAACTACATCTACTTTACATTTGATGCAAAGTACTCCACCGACTTCAGTAGATGATATAGCTTTAGCTTTGAGTGAAAAATCTGAGGTATTAAAATTGAATACATTACGTGATAAAAATAGTACCCTTGATTACTCGGAGAGACGTACTGCGGAACCGAAAGAAAGCGCATCTTACGAACGTAATGAATTAGTACGTGACTACAAAAAGGAACCTATTCATATTGATCTTACGAAACCTGATTCGAACAAAAAAGATAACATAGATATGATAAATATGGGTTACATGAATATTGAGGATAGAAAAGCCAACGGAGATTTACATGGTGTTGAATTTGCCGAAAGGAGCCGGGAACCCAAACCAAATGTAATTCCACAGCAAAAGGGATATGAAATTGAAGCTATTGCTATTAACCTTGGTATTAACAATCACCAATTACCGAAACCATTGTCTAAGCCAACTGTCACTTGTAATTTAACACCAGCTCACACACATGAAAGACCTCACACTGAGATTAGTTTAAACCAAACCATACCCCTTGCACATCATAACCAATATGATAGCTTGCCTCCTAATCAGCACATAAGTAATTTCTCATTAAATGACATTGAGTTAGCAAATAAAAAACTTTATTCATGTAATACCGCCACTTCCGCTACTGCAATTGACTATGGAAATTGGAAGGTAAACCAAATGCGAAAACCGGAAATACAACCATCAGATTATTCTGCCAATGGATATACACCTAGTAGTGAAGAAAAATTAAAAGCAACCGATACATCGAATTCGACTGCTATAAACTATAATAAAAATGTACAACATCAACAGTTTAATAACTACAATACCATACCTAGAGCGAGTATCACACGAAGTCAAGACATTCAACCAAATCACTCAGCTGAATTAAGGATACCTAATCCACGTGGCCTACTTAAGTGTGACCCTGTAAGCGTAAATACTACAATTAGCGAGAGTAATCCACTTCCCAAAAATTTGGAAATGGTTGGTAAACCACAAATAAATAAATCAGAAAAACTTATTCAAAATCACACATTGGTATCATCTTTACCATATAAAACACCATATAGTACACATTCGGCACTTCCAATTGAAACATTACGCAATTTACCAAATATTCCACAAATGCTAGAGCGATATTCAAATGATGAAAGGTATTTGTCCAGCTTTGCAAATAGCACTACGTCACTTTATCATGACAAAACTTTCCAAATGGCACAAATGTTTAACAAAAACATGAATCCTGAAGCACACCCAGTCAGTACTTCTACTAGTATATATTCTCAACCATCAATTGCTGCAATCAGTAAAGATAACAATCTTTATAAAAGTTCTGTCAGTATTGCGAGCACTCAAATGGATGTAAAAAAGAATAAGCGAAAAAGAACATCGGATGTAAAACAATCTTCGACATCGATTGGACAACCATACCATACATCTACTTGCAGCACTGATGTTTTGTCATCGGTCAAACCAAACATGATACCAGGAAATCCCTTTAACTTTGGAACCACTCCTAACATAGCGCTCGGTGGAATGTACGGCGACAACGGTGGTTTCACAATCGAGGACTTTCGAAATAGTACCAATCAAATAATGGCCGCTAACTACATGGCTGCAGCAGTTGCTCATCAACAAAGAAGCAATGAAGCAAATGCAGAAAAACTAGCAAAACCAGCACATCAGAATTCAAACCACAGCGCAAGCCCATTTCCTTTCATAGGGCACTCACAAGTTCGTGCTGGATATCCGTTTGTTGCAGCAGAGCAGTCTTCACCATTATATCAACAGTACTTACAGCGCTACCAGGAAGAATTACAGCGACAGACAGGAGCTCAAATAATGGGCCTATACCCATCAGCCTATTCAACACCACTTGGTGTTCGACAACCATATGATGCCATAAATCGACCTTCATGGCTTTAATATTATCTACCTCCTCATTATGATGTGAGGAACCAATTTTACAGTCCTTATGGATATGACAATTATTATTAAAATAATTTATGTTGTTTGTAGAATTATAGCATCTTTGTGGAATATTTATCAATTATCATATTAATCAATGTTGTGCAAAATTCATGACAAGTTTAATGTTATTGTATTCCATGAGTAAAGTATTCATCTTGTCAAATCTTATATGATAATGTTTCATAACATGTCGTGACAAAACACTAATTTGTGTTGACACTATTAATCTTTGTTACTTGTTAGAAAAAAAGTATCTTTCTTTCAATGTGTCTTTTTAAAAATAAATCGTATAATTGTCATGGCAACTACTTATGTTGCATTTAAATGTTTACAGTAAATATAGGACACTTATTTCTCTCTGTATATTTTTAACATAAGATAGTAAAAATATATTTGTATTAATTTTATTTGTTCTTAAATATCAATCAGTAGAGCAGGCCTTGCAATAACATTAATTATTTAATTATTATTTAATTTTGATAAGTACATTTTATGTCACTTCAAAGTTATATAGCTTTATTTTATTGAACATACTGCTTATTATTATTACAAGGTCATAAGAAATTGTATTGTTATTCTATAATTTTAAATTTTATGTTAGAATTTCTTAAATGACATTGTTGTGTAAATAATTTGAGATTTTGTTTTAATTAAGTTTTTATTAGCATTGATTAAGTATTTCTGCTGAATAAAAAAATCTTAGATGTTTAGATGTATGTTTAATGAAATTAGGATTATATGAAATACTATTCTAAGAAATATTGAAAACAATTCTTCATGTGTAAAAATGGAAATAAAAATTTTCAAAATATATCTTAACTTTTATTTACATTTTATGTACATTTATGTGAACATAATTTCGTGTTATAATTTTAACACAATTCTGTAAAATATTTTTTCAGTGAAGTGCTTGTAAAAGCTTTCTTGAATAAAGGCGCATTTTCATTGGTCGATAAGTCGGTAGTTATCCCGATTGCGGGGAGTACCCGCATGCGAGCTAACAACCAATGAAATCCACTGGTCGATAACTCGGTCGATTAAACGTGTGCGGCTGATATCCGCATTCGGGATAACGACCAATGAAACTAGTCAGTCGATAACACGGTCGATACAAAGCATACGGTGACTCGCCTCCGTTCAGTAATTCATTAGACGTCATCAATACTACGCGCATTATTTATATTATTAACGCTGTTTATTTACGCAGCGTGGGAGCAAAATGGCTGAACGGTTTTCGAATTCACAAATGCTAAAACTCGTAGAGATCTATCGAGACTACGAATGTTTGTGGAACGTAACGAGTGCTTTGTATAAAAATCATGACGCAAGACAAAGTGCGTACAAACAAATTGCGGAAAAGTTAAACATTAGTGGCATCTCAGACAAAGATATACCAAAAAAAATTAAAAATTTAAGGTCATCGTACTATCAAGAATTAAAAAAAATTGAAAAGAGCACTCGATCCGGAAGCGACCGAGAATCTGTTTATAAACCGAAGGTGTCATGGTTTTCAATTGCCGATGGATTTTTAAGAGCATTTAAAAATAAAGAGAAGACATTTTCAAATGTAAGTATACAAACTTTATTTATGTTACCAAAGACAATCCTAATTAAGTAGGTTATTTAATATATATTTTTAAGAAATATAATATTATATAAAATATCACTATTTTTTTTTATATTTTATTATTTAGACATTTTTTGGAGTAACACGAGACAATCTAATACACTTCTCATAAAAAAAACACCTCGCGAGTTTGTTTTTTAAAGATTACTGAAAAAATGTGTGTTTAGGTTAGTAGTGATACCTATGAGGTGTTCAATTAAAAATGTTAATGAATTGATGATCCAATTCAAATATTTTTTTTTTATATAGGTACTTCATGTTTTATTATCATAAGTTAAATAAAAATCGAAATGTTTCGTTTTTTTCATGAGAAGTGTATTATTAAAGAAACAAGTGCCGCGGGGCATAGTGGGTTCTGCCGCGGCGCTGTCCCTAGTGCAGTCTACCCTCAAATTGTTCCGGAATGTTAGTGAATAAATCTTGTTTGCCACGGCACTGCACCTTCACTACTGAAGTAATCAGCGAATCTATCCCGAATTGTTGTCCCATTTTCAGTTAAGGTATTATCTTCTCCCATGTCCTCGAAGTTTCGAAGAGGTACTTGTCTCCAGGAGCCATTAATTGTTATACCAGTAGAGATATCTTCATAATCCGCAAGTCCAGGTTCAAGATAATTAGAATCATTTTTTCTTAGCCAATTATGAAGCGCGCAAGATGTCCTTGTTATTTTTATGGTATTCTTGACGTTGTTGGCTATTGGTTTTTCAAAAATTCGAAATCGGCTTGCCAATATACCGAACGCATTTTCTACAATTCGCCGAGCCCTTGAAAGACGGTAATTAAAAATTTTTTGCCGTGTCGTTAGATTATTTCCCGGGTATGGTTTCATTATATTATTTTGAAGCGGGAATGCAGCATCCGCAACAATAACATTTTCTGCTGGAATATTCAGACTACCGTCATCAATTGCTCGTTTTAAAGAACAATTACTAAAAACTCCGCCGTCAGAATATCTGGCCTTTGCTCCAATATCAATATAAGTGAATGAATAATCATCATCGACACAAGCTAGTAAAACAATGCTAAAAGTTTTTTTATAATTATAGAACTCAGATCCACTACAGGCTGGAGCTCGCAAGTTTATATGTTTACCATCAATTGCCCCAATACATCCAGGAAAATTCCACTTTAACTGAAATCCAGTTTTTATATCCATCCATTTTTGTTCTGTGTTTGGGACCTGAAAAAAGAACATATAATCATGAATATTTTTTATTTACAGATCGATGAAAATTCGGAAATAGCTACTGATACTGTTGACTTCGAAAATAATAATACGGTATTAGAAGAGAATGATAGAGAAGAAAACTCAAATGCTGCGGATGAAATTATTGAAAATCGAGTTCAAGAACTAACCGAAACGTCTTCATCTACATTCACTGTGCCATCAAAACTAGCAACGAAGAAAAGGGGCAAATCAAATAAAAGACAGGACGAGGTACATGAAGCCATTGACAAAATAAATAAAATTACCGAGAATGTTACTAAAAATACAACATCGTTACTACAAAATAAAGAAGATGAATTCGACATTTTTGGGAGATATACAGCCTCGACTTTACGTACATTGCCACGCGAGTTTTCAATTATTACAAAAACAGATATTCAAAAGGCTTTATCGGAAATTCAATTAAAAGCATTGAGACAGCAAACCAAATCTTCGTTGTTGTCCTATGGTACCTCGACGTCCAATACCTATGATCCAGAAAATCCAGGATATTTAAGTTCCGCATCTGTGTCTAATTTATCTAACTATGAAGACGATTTCAACAACATCAGTTTCACAAACATATGAAGCAATTTTATATATTATTTATAATTATGCAACATCTATTTGCCTGGTAAGGCATTTTTATTTCATTTAATTATTTGATATTGATTAAATGATTACTACACTCGCGGACACCAAAATCGAACCACTTTGTAATCCACCAGACATTGAAATTTGAAACTAATAACAATAAAGAAATATTTTGTTAGTCAATATTTAGAGATGGTTGTACACAATATCCGTACATCGGAGAAAAACGATACATTTTTGGTTATCAAATGAAAAAATGAAAAAAAAATAAATAAAACTATTTGAAAGAAAGAAAGATTTTTCTAAAGATTTTTCGAAAGAAGAGAAGAAAATTTCTTTCTTTCTTTCAAATAAAACTATTTCTAAGAATGTACATTTGAAAACAATATTTTGTAACCTAATTTGTTGTCTGCCCATAACACTCCGAAAACGGCATTTCAATATAGTTCAATAAATTGGTGTCCATAAAAAAGGGTGGTACGCTTTAGGTGACCGGAAGTGTATTCTGCTCAATTAAAACTTCTTAACGTACGTACGTACGTAACGTAATTAAAACTTCGAAACGTACAAAATTGTAAGAATATTGCAAAATTTAAATAAACATTTACTTTATAATCTTAATATTATTTACTATTTTTATATTTATATGTACTTACTTTTATATAATCTGCCAGTGCATCATAGAGAGCGTCACACACTTCTGGTATAAAACTGCTCATAATAGAAGGGGACACACGAAATAAGTAATATAAACTTTTGTAAGAATCTCCAGTAGCTAAATAACGTAAGGTGACCTCAAGTTTTAATCGTGCAGGAAGAGCCTCACGAAATAATGTGTCTTTTTTTTCAATTCTTTTTTCTACCTTTCTCAATAAATCGTCAAATAAGTTTTTAGGTATTCTGAAAAAATTATCATGATCTTCTACATCACATTCCAATGCCGGATTCAAGTTCGCACACAACGTATTAGAAGCACCGTGCATCTTTCTACTTTTAAGTAAATTTCGCATCCAAAATCTCTTTTTCTTTTTCTTCAAAGAAGTTATTAATTTCTTTTTTAATACACCGCAAACAGTCAAAATTGCTCCACAAAGCAATAATTGTTGATCCATGGCGAGTACGTCTGCTTATCTCAAAACCCACTGCCAAACTGTAGGTACCTAATTCTCTCGCACTTCAAATGCGGGCTCTAACGACCAGTGAAAATGGCTCCCCGCATGCGGGCCTTATCGCATGCGTTATAGAAATCACCCGCACCCCGTATGCGGGCTCTGACGACCAGTGAAAACGATAAACTCTTTGCGGGCCCTATGGCATGCGTTACAGAAATCTCCCGCACCCCGAATGCGGGCCTTATCGACCAATGAAAATGCGCCCTAAAGTATATATAATCAAGTATACAGAAAAATGGAGGATCAAATCATATTTAAAAATGCCACATTAATTTAATGGAAAATAACATAATCTAAACTGTTGGACATAATAATATGTTAGTCAAGTAACGAAGGAGGATGGCCTAAGTAATTTTAGTAACACATTTACAAAAACAAACTATCATTGGTGAACTTTGTCGTTTCACGTTTCACTTTGACACTTGCAAGCAACGTTGCTATTTAAATAAATCTTATGTTTAATAATCAACATCAGAGTATTTATTTTATATTTTGGACTTTAAAATTGTGCTTAGCTAACAAGATTTATTTTAATTTACCACAAAATTTCAAAAAAATCTCCATAGTTATCTATTCTTTTCGATTCTTTTTTATATACCACAGGTACTTAAATACAATTTTTTGCATCATAATTATAAAAAAACAAGCGATAATTTAATATAAACTTTAACTATCAATTTAAAAAGAATTATCAACAGGAACACTTTTCTATTAAAAGTTTTATTTTCAACTTACGGGCCAATGTTGCTCCTATAAATTTATTCAGACTTATTAAGTAAAAATCCTTTTAAAATCAACAAGATATTAATAATTTTATTTTTGTTCTGGTTAATTAATTGATAATTAGTCCTGATTTATTCAGTATTGTCCCTTTTGATTTTAACGTTTAGATCTCATAATCATAAAAGCTGGCAGCCCTAAAAATATTATATTCAAAAAGTCGATTTTAATGTATTGAAATAAAGATATACAATGATGAACTGAATTTGGAAGAAATTATTAAAAAATAATATCTCTTTAAACAAATTTTATTGCTCTTAATTTTTTCTGTTGGTAAAATTCTACCATAACATTCATTTTTTGAGATCTGTCTTGAAAATTTATTGATTATTGGTATCTTCCATAAAATTAAATAAACAAATATTTCATCAAGGATAATGCAAGTCTAAGTCGTGAGGAGGCTTATTTTAAGTCTTTTTAAGACTTATTTTAAATAAATTTGTAAGTAGTATTTTTCTAGTGTAAACCCAAACAGTAAAATAAATTATTGTATCAATTAATAAAAAAAAAACAAAATATTCAAAATCCTATCCTTTGAAACAAACTATATTTGGTCAACTTCATGTATCTTCATGATATCAATAATTTTTTACAAAAAAAGAGTAGTGTACTTTATATGAATATGTTATTTTAAATTATACATTAACATCATTACATTTTTATATTATAATCTTAATTAAATTTAAATAGTACTAAAAGCAAATAATCTTGTATTTATTACTACATAAAAGTTATCTTTCTATTTAGGATTGACCATAACTGGCAGTTATAATTATAAAAATAACGGAATTGGTGGCTTAATGAGTAACCACTCAATACATCATTATGGGTGACAATATTTCTAACACACCATCCATACAATGGCATGCCAAGGTTTTTTGGATAGGGTAAGTATAAGAAACAAATTTCTACTTATCACTATAGGATTTGGACTAATGACTTTCTATGATAACTGTGTTCGAGATGATTCTGCTCATGTACAGTATTGTACAACTAATATTTATAATAATCAAATATTGCCTACTCTCAGCAGCATATATGATGACACTGCAAGAAATAGGTTTGACACTTTCATCCACCTGTTAGACACCAATTCTCATTGATAATACTTAATGGATTGTTACGTGTAGGGATGAGGCAATTCATAAAAATAATTTGGATAGATTTAAGATATAAATTAAAATCATATTTTGCTTCTTTGATTGTAATGCCTATGTTACTAGTTTTGTGTAATAATTAAAAATTTATATATATTTAATTAGATTTAAAATCTTTGTTTTTTGAAGTAACCTTCTAATGAAAGTTATAAAAATAAAAATTGTTAATAGTTTTTAAGCATAAACAAAGGGATTATTATTCATTTAATTGAAATACCATTACCATAATGCAAAATATTTATTTTAATGTGACATAAGAATTTAACATTACTAATACCAATATTAAAATTACAAATTTGTAAGTTAGTGAGTATATCTAAACATTTATATTTCAAATAATTTAGAGTATAAATAAAGCGAAGATTATTCTATTAATTAATATTGATAACAACTATTACAGTAGCTTAAAAGGGAAAAAAATGTTATATAGCTGAATGTTAAGTGGACTTCATTTCATTTTGTTCCTTTCGTTGTTGTACCATTTCTCTGATGTTGTCTTCGCTTTCTCTGAGATTTTTCTCTAAATACTGTTTATTATTCTCTAAATCGGAAGTACGAGTTGATAAAAGTGATATTCTATTCTTTAGATTACCTTTAATTTCATCTAAATCTGTTAAAAGAAACATTCTTCCCACTGATTCGTAGGTTTTAGTTCCAGGTGGTAAGGTACTGATTTCACGCTGAGTGATATCTGCATGTTGCAAAACTCGTTTCAATACTCCGATTTGACTGTCTATTACTTGTATTTTTTTACTTGTCTCGACCATTTTGACTTGCAACTCCACGAACGCTTTTTTTAATTCCAGATCCACAGGCTTAGACATTATTTAATCTTTCAAGGATTGTAGCAATTCTGAAACTGAGTGTTGGGCGTAAGGTTATGTATAATTTTGTAATTTTTTTTTGACAATTCACAAGTTGAAGTAATATTTCATTTGGTTTATCTGTCCTTATTCACTAGTCACTTTTCCATCTTTAATGTTACCAGTATAATATAAAAAAGCAAGTCAACTTTACATTATGTTTTACGATAAGTGTTTGATTTTTACTATGCTATAAATGATAATATGCAACTGTATTTCATCCTATATTTAATATATATTTTATTTGTAATATTTACATTTTTAAAGGTATTTTTCTTGTCTATTTACATTTTTTATTTTAGTGATATATATTATGTTACATATTTTGTTTGCAACTTGCTAATAATAAACACGTCACAAAAAAGACATCTTAGTTTATTCTTTTATTTTTTTCTAAAAGCATAGTTATATGTTTATTTAAAACTTATAAAATAATTATCAATATCTTATATTGTATAAATATGGTGGGTATATAATTGATTCAGTTTTGAAGTTATTATTTTTTCCGCAAGGATATTTTATTTATTTAATACTTTTAACAAAATAATATATATTTATTTATATATCTACACTCATGAAGTTGGTCACTCTAGACTTTACGCATAGACAAAACTAAACAATCGTCGGATATCCTCGTCGTTTCTCTACATTCTACGTTGTCGGTATAGTTTTTATCTCTTTCGCGTCTGTATCGACTCTCTCTTGAGTGTCTCTAATGTGACATGGCGTCCATCAAGATATATCACGGCCTCCTGTAAAACTGTTTTAATGACAGTGGGCTTTTATTGCATTTTATTTCAGAGGCCGTAATAAATAGTACATTTGCATTGATGGTAATGCATGCAAGGAAACCTCAGCGAATAAGCGATGGGTACGATATGTTTTCAGATGCTTCGGCTTTGCAATCTGTAGATGGCGGTCGCCGATTGAGTTTTACTGTAACTCTGAACTGAAGGACTAAACGTTTATGTTTGTTTCAGGTACTTTGAGAAGCACCAGACCCATCCGTATCAGGTAAGCGTACCCGTGATAGTTATAGAATCTATTTATGGGAATTGGATCATGTATACAAATTTTTAAAGAAAATGGTTTTAAGTTGATTTAGATACTACTCTACGTAATGACACCCTCCAAACATTCTTTTATTACTGGTCTATAAATTTTTTTTGCTATGAGACCATTTAACTGATCTTCGAAACTGATAATAACGAAATTTTGCAGATTTACTAATTAAATTATTTGGGCAGGTTTTAGAAGTTTTTAAGTTAAAGTGGATTAGCATTTTGTATATCTTTACTTAAAACATTAACACATATAAGTTTATCTAATTATTTTGTATAAAAATGTGACACATGTATTGTGTCACAACAAATAACGATTTGTCCTAAATGTGCATGCAGCTAAGTATACCTACGACAATACAATAACAAATTTTAGTCACAGTAATATGCCGTTAATTGCTTAAAAATTTTGTATGCTCTAATTTATTTTTTTCATTTATATCATTTTATAACAATTGTAATGTAATGTGTATTTATGATGCAGAAGTACAATTCCAAGAGAACTGTTAATGACTACAGTACTTCTGACAACCGCTACACACCACTTAGATCCCCCAATGGCAATGTCTCGGGACATGGGCATGGTGCCCATGCAGGTCACACAGGCCACTCCGGTCATGGTCACCACCACTACAGTCACATGGCTGAAGAAAGAGAATATATCACACACACATCAAGAAACTCCTATATCCAGAAAGGTTCCGAAAAGGAGAGAGATAGAGACTACAAATCCTCTAGAAATAAGTATACAGGTTAGTTATTTTATTTAAGTTTATACAGTGATTTCTCTTAGCAAGAACTTCCTGTTGTTCTTATTTAAAATGTATCTTTATACTAGATAGTACTATTCTGTCCAACGTGTAAGTCGAGTTCAAATGTTCAGCTTTTTGCTTATTTAAAATATTGTCTCACAAAAATAATACTAGCTTAAGATAAATCTAAAATTTTGTTTAGCTTTAGTTTTCTAATTAAAATACCTGTAGTTAAGTGTATTACATTGTCATTTACATACAGTAATATAATAAAAAAATTGCAATTTTTACATATACAATTTAGAGAAGGATGGGCCCATCCTTCTCAAGTTTTTAAGTTTTATTTTGTTTTTTTGTAAGTAAGTAAAATGTAATACATGATTTGTTATAATTGAAATGTTACAACATTTCTATATTAATCTTAATCTAACCCATGTTCAATGTTTTGAGGATAATACTAGTAATGTTATGAAATTTTCCCATCATATTGTTTTGGGCTTGTGTTTTGCTAGCGTACAATTGTTCGAATAATAAATATTTAAATCTTGAAGACTTTTATACATATGTTTACTATTACATTAAAATGCAATTTTAAAATATATTCATGATAGACAAAATTGTTCATACAGAAATGGCAGCAAGCGAATTAATTTTTTGTATTAACTGTAGTTTTACTTAATAAGTAAACCACTTGGTAAGCGAATTACTGATTTACTGAAAATTAATCTGTATTTGGGGCTTATGTAGTAAAATGAGTTGAAAAAACATTTGCAGATGTCCGATCCCCGAAGGAGAAACGTATCAAAGACAGTGAGAGGGAGAAAAATAACCATGAAAGATGTGAATCGGAGAAAAAAAGTAGGACTAGTGGCTTGAATAGTAGTGTTAATAGAAGTAGTAAATATGACAAGAGAAGTGCACCATGCTCATCAAGCGTGCCTGCAGGAAGTGAATGGTCAGAACATATTAGTTCATCAGGAAAGAAGTATTATTATAATTGTATCAGTGAAGTGTCACAGTGGGAGAAACCTAGGGAATGGGAAACAAGAAGAACATCATCCAAAGAAACATATACAACAAGAAACAGTAAGTCTTAAAATATTGTTATTTTTTTAATACCACAGTAACTTTAACATTTCTGTAATATTTCTCTTACATTATGCATTTCAACAGATTGTTTTGTAAATTTACATGACTGACCCCAATTCTTAGGAGAAACTTGTTCATCCACGGTGAAGTATTTAACCTAACTGTATTTCTTTTTTTGTTTATGTCAGTTTTGTTATAAGTTGTCATTCAAAATAAATCACTATAATAAGATCAAATGAAAAAAAAACTATTTGTTGTATTGAACTTATCACAGTCTATGTTTTTTATACTTTGTTGACTGTTTTTCTATAGCTATCATTATGCTATCAAAATTCAGTGGTTCCAAATAAGTTGTGTAAACACAATATTAATACAATTATGTCTATAGTAATGCACACAATAATTGATTGTCTAACTGATATTTTGTATATAGATGCAGACTTTTTGGTGCTTTATATGTTTATGTGTAATGGATCACAATCAATTATTATTAGGCAAAATGATCGCTATAACTATTCCAAATGGCATTACATGTGACACATTCATTATTTTATAATCATTTATTCTTATATCCATTTCAATGTGATAGAGAGTGTGATTATTATTTTTGTTTTATTGTCCTGCTTTCATAGTTTTACCCTATGCTGATGTGACATAATACAGATGTGCTTGAGACTTAGTGTCATTTAAAAATTTTTTTTACACTGATTAATTCATTTTCAAGAAAAACAGCTATCAAGCAGATTAAAATGACTAATAAGATTTTGAATATCGAAAGCGAATTGAAGTATTTCTCTTCTATGGTTATCCAAGACGTAGAAAAGTATTTCCTTTCAATAAAAAAATATGTCAATTAACTACTAAGTCTACTTCTCTAACTCTGCTTTTACCTTTGTTAGATTATTCCTATTCAGTTTGGTTTGATTTGTCTGATGTCTTGTTAAACGGGAGAAAGACGCTTCGTGTTTACGTCAATTTCGTCATTGACTTTAATATGGAAAATTGTCGGGATGGTTACTGAGATAGTAAGGTCCCTTTTTTATGGATAAAATATTATAATTATTATTCACGTACATCATCATTCTATACGTTAATCATCATGCAATACTTTACATCAAATTATGCTCTGAGTTCTAACATCAACAGGTATGGTATTTTCTGTTATTCCTTATTTAGATTCTTTATAAAACAGTTTTACTACTGATACTAATTACTATACTTACTAATCTAAAGCCGTACCTATTTACAAATTAGTATAAAATTTGTTATCGCGAATTAATGCCACTTTAGAGAAAATATTACACAAGGAAAGAAAAGGCATTCCATAAGGCTTCCATGACATTCCGTAAGGTCATTTTGTTTGGCGTTTTAATTTCCATAATGTACTTCCGATAAGCTGTTTGGACATTCATTACTTAACGTTAGTCATTAATTAATTTTATTGGACTACAAAAAGGTTTCCGTTTAATTAGTTAGTATAAAAAAAAATGCTCATAAACCTTAAATAACTTTCTCTATTAAATATATGGTTACATATGTGAAATATTAAAACAAAACATTTGGTAATGGAGAGTTAAATTTAAAGCAATATAGTTTAATAAGTGGTAGTCCAACTTGTATTTCTAAATTTACATTTCTTATCTTTATTTACTCTGTGGAACTATCAGTCCGATGCTACATGTTACAAAAAATAGGAGATGTGTAGTACCATATATGTAAAGGTGAGGACAAACTGAAAAAAATCTGCATTATTTATAGCACGTAAAAGTACGAGGTTCATCTAGTAATAGAAATAAGAGAAAGCTTCGCTTTTATTTTAAATATTATCTCGTTTTAAAAATATTTTTGTATAGAACCTCGTGAGTAAAGTTCCGTGATGTATACAGGTTTCGAGTCATAACGGTTGTACGTAAATGCAGATATGATTTTCCTAATTTACAGGTTAAATATAAATAGTCCATAAAGAAACTTAAAATCGGTACTCCTACTACATGATTGTAAAAATTACTTCTAAGAACGCATTTCGAGTAATAGAGTTAATGGGGCTTGCATTGTTGAGAACAAGAGCACCTTCTGAGTTGTAGAGGTTTTGGACTTATCGAGGTTCTGCTATATAAATATTTAAATATTTTAATCAAAATTTATTACTATTCCATAACAAAACACAACATTGATTATTTAATTATCAATTTCATTTATATCAAGCTTTACCTTTTTTGGTCACAACGTAATGTTAATTACATGAAACAGTCTATTCTAATAACGAAAAGGCAACTTTTTAATTTTACAAGTATTTATTTATTTTTTCGGTTTACTAACAATCACTTACACCAAAGGTGAGGGAAAAATCGTAGTTCATAAAATAACCAAATGTTGTAATTAAGTAATCGTTCATTGGTGGAAATTCGATCATCATAATTAGGTTAGATACATTGATTCGAAATTTCGACGATACCTTGTCTTTGCTACAAAGATAATAATAAAAAAAAAAAAAAAACATGAAAAAGTGTGTGCATTTTATCTTTGATATTACATGTGTTGTCATTGGTGGTAGAAACGTAAATTAATTAAATATTTGAATATTTATATTAAATATGTGCATAATAATGTGTGTCTAACGCATGATTTTTTAATAATTCAATATATTTCATGCATATACAAAGTATTATCTTTCTGCACTCGTTCTTGAGATAAGCTTCAAATGTGCTAAATTTCATACTCCTCTGTGTACGCGTAATTGGCGTAAAAAGTGTTACAAAGTTTTTGATTATGTTTAACGCTTGACCAGTACATTTAGTTATTATTATCGCAATTTTATAATAATAGTGGCGAATTTGATAAAGGGATCTCGCAGTTTCAAAGTTAGGGTAAAGCTAATTGTTTTGTATATATGTAAAGCATTAATTTTAGATAGTTGAAATTTTAATAAAATATCTCGCGAAGTAAGTATTAAAATAATAATATATATTTGGATTGTTATGGCTATTACCTTTGTAAAGACGAACTTGATCTTGCTCAATCTAGCAATACTTTGTTACGAATTTGTACGACGGTTTTAGCTAAGTAGACGGTCTAATGTTAACTAAAAACCAAGGTATTTGCCTACGGTGACCTCTGATCTAGAACTAGTTAACGCACGGCATACAAGCAAATGCCTCTTTCGATTATGTTGTAAAAATTATCCAGTAAGATAAGCGCGCCACCGATGCTGCGTTAATGACAAAAACATTCACGCATGTGCCAAATACAACTGCACCAAATTTCCATTAAAAACAAAACTTTTATGTAAGACGAAAATATTTATTTAACGTTAAATATTCTATGTGTAATTGTTTCATAAAATGAGTTTGGAAGTATTTTAATTGTACTGATTGACATGAAAACAGACAAATAAAAATAATAAATATTTACCGATTTAATTATCCAGATTTCGATTTAGTTGATCAAACGTCCGTAATGTAACGTAAACGTATGATCCGACGTCTAAATGTAAAATGAGTTATTAAGTTTTCGTTTATTCAATCCAGCAGCTATTACTCAATTCGATACTAATATAAAACTGTCAAATGTGTAACTGATAATGTTCAAACTTAATAATAAATGTTTTTTTTTTATCTTTCCGCACATAAAATACATTTTGCTAGATTTTCCCCCTTTTCAAAGGACAATTGAAACAGGTTTAATAAACGACTGTTGGTTGCCCTTTATCAAATAAAACTCACACAAGATGTATGTAGCTTAAGAGGTTGCAGATGCCGACTTATTCGATTTGTGTGCACGAATGAGCAGTCAGTCTGTCAGGCTTGGATTGTGTATGATTTTACTGCTATTAATAGTAACGATGTGACGTATTGATTATTGTAAAGTTATAGTTATAGAAACAGTTTGTGCTATCTATCACATATTACAATCAAAGTATATATTATGTATGATGTAAAAGCTTGAATTTTATCAGTTTTCTCCTTTAGCTGAAAAAATCTATACGTAAACACGAAACATCTCGAAGGAAAGGAAAGGTCTCGTAGGAAAATACGGGAGAGAATATCGGTGTCTAAATATAAAAACAGCCTTTGTTTTAATTCCATAGTTGAATGTACAAAACAATGGTTAAGTTATGTTATTATTATTCTGTAAAATTCTTTCCCAAATCACAAAGTTGAAAATCCTTATTTTTAATTCAGTTTTTTATTTTATTTGAACTTCTCTTGTACTTCGTATAAAAATATATTATAGATACGCGTCACGGTTAAGTCTTATTAGTCTTTGGAAAATTACTTACTTATTACATTTTTGTTCCTATCTCGTTTAATTGTATAGTATAGTATAGTATACTTGCATGCATGCGGTATATTTATTATACAAAACTTCTATATGGGTTATACATTTTTTTTTAAATATGAATATTTCTCCTATAGAAGTTCCACTGTTGTCGTACAATCGCTGCTTTATAATTATTTGCAATCGTTTTATTTTTATTATTAGGTATAAAATTTTGCTTGTATGTAAGTGACCTACTCAGTATGTAATCAAATCTAGGATGTTGATTATAACCTACTCCTAATTGTCGTACTGCTTTAATATTTTGCATGGTATGATATGTAGTTAATAAGGAATAATTTGCAGTCATCGAGCTGTACTGAAAATGGAGCCATGAATACAACTGTTCTATACCAATTGGTAGAGAACTTTTCAATGGCTTTGTTTGTAGTCAGACTTTACTAGTGTAAAATTCACATTCGAGTTCGGGATCATTAATTTTAAACTGTAATTTACAATATTTGTAGGTATGAAAAACAATTGAAAGACATTTTAGATTTTGACGATAATCTGCTAACTGTACTATAAAACTATGTATAATCCACTTATAATAAAGAAAATATATTTTTTTTAAAATATTAACGTAAGTTTGCTAAAATTTACTTTATCTTATCTATATTAGAGACGCCATACTGAGTGTAGTTATTTAAAAATATTTGTATGTCGTAAAAGAGCTTTTATTATTTACCAGTTAAATAAGAGTCAGTTATTTTAATTTAAAAAAAAATTACACATACTGCTATAATTAGTTTTCCAAACGCGTAAATTTAAAATGAGTTATGCCGTTTACGTGCACCGTTTTAAAACATGTAGTTTAAAACCTGCGAATTTATAGATTGTTTTGTCTTAAAACAGTTGAGATGCCACTATGGCAGCCGAACATACATTTATTTTATTATCAGGATAACTACATCCTAATTATTCAATTAGATATAATTATTAAATCTATAATATTGTAGACACTCTTTCTCCCTTACTTTTTGTTGAAATAATCGGTTAGATTTTTTGTAATACGTTATGTTCTTATTTTGTATCAACACAGTAACAAAAAAGGCTAATTACTTGAGTTAGTATTCGTTGATTTCCATACATGCTAAATTAATTTTATAGTATAGTATGTGATTTCATTTGAGAGAAAGAGTAACGAAATAATTTCTTGTCAGGCCAAAAAAAGGTAATTGCCATCCTATCGGGTTATGAGATTAAGGGACTGAAAATTGCTCCTTACTAAGCACAGACTCTTGTGTAAATCGGTTTGGAAGGCGTTATGATCATTTTGATAATAATGTAAATGTATAAAAAATACTAGACATTGATCATAATTTAAATCTTAATCAATTTTCAAACTTATATAATTATGAATAAAATATAAAATGAAAAACATTAAATATGTACATAATTTCATTTTGATACCAGGAATAAAATATATTTTCATAAATTTATCACAACTATCAGCTTTGCTATACTTTATTTAAAAGCTTGTCATGTACATCCAATTTAATCTGTACAAGCTATTAATTAAAACATCACATTTAGTTTTTCTATTTGTCATTAATCACCAATTTCAAATTCATATAGTATATCGGTATGAAACGGTAGTCGTCCAATTTAAAGATGAAAGCTTTCTGAGGTTGTAATATATCTTATAAGAAGGCTTTTAGTGTTTGGTACACTCTTTATACTCACTTTAACGTGTGTCTTTAACTGCCTGACACAGTTACGGATGTTTTCAACATAGTTATATAGTTATAAATATCGACTATTTTATCCAGGCGAGCTAGGCATACAATAATATCGGTATGCGGCGTCGATATTACGATATTTTCGATATATTTTAAACAACCTTATAATAACCTTTAAAATATACTTAGTTTCATGTTCAAAATTGAAATAGGTTCGGCGTTTGTATAAGTTATGATTTATATAAATTTATTTAGATCAGGCTGAAGTTATATGGTGACCTCAATGGAACTCAAAAATAACTGATGATGTAAGCCACTTTAAAAGGCTTCTTGGCTTAAAAAAGGCGTTCCGAATGAAAACTTATTGCGACAATATATAAATATTTCTATTACGTTGAATCTAAAAACGTCATAATTTTTAAAAGCATTGTATTCCCGGTGCCGAAAATACTTTTCTATTTTAAACATAACACTTTAAACGTGATTGTCAATTTAGTATAGGTATTTTTTTATAGCATAGGTAGGTGGGCGTTTAAAAAAGCCACCTAATACTAAGTGGTCCCCATTGCCCAAAGATATTGGCATCGTATGAAATTTTAACAATTCCTTATATCGTCAATGCGCCTTGGTAATTGAGATGTTATGTCCCTTGTGCCTGTATAGTCTATACCAATCGAAGTAGGAATAAAGATAAACAAACCTTAGATTTACGTATGCCACGCGATTTTTTAATAGCTTAGCTATATTGTGCACTACTAAAAGTTCTTGACTAATAAATTTATTTTATAATACAACACTACTCCACTATTAACTACTTATATCTCTTTAATTTTACTTCCAAACTTCCGATAACAGCTTCATAGATCATAGATTATTCAAGCTCTCGACCAATGATATCTCGTCAATTCGCAATAAAATATTTTTAATTAGCTTTTGACCTCTGGTTGTTGGAATAGAATATAGTTATACTGGCTCACTTACCCTTCAAATTAAAACGCAACAATAATAAGTATAGCTGATTGGCGGTAGAATATAAGATAAGTGAGCTGTGGCACCGAGTAAGGTTGGTAATATTGGTCGCATCACAACACAACTATAGAAATAATTACAGTGTTCCGAAGTTGGCTCTCTTGACTTAGCTTGGAGTTGTTGCGTAACACGCGTCACATCTTTTAAGGTTTGCTCAACTTCAGTAAGCATGAGACGTGCGTATAGTAATATCGCTTATTGTGCTTGTGCTAGTTCAACCTCTGCTGCGTGTAGTACAATGATTTCCATCGAGTTCCTACGTCCATTATTATTATCTTGCTGTACTTATATTTTATCTTTATTCTCAGATCTTGTAATATTCACACGATCAATAATTTTGTTAGACAACAAGGGATATGTTTTCGAACTAATTCAATAATTAAAGAAATACATTTATTTTGTGCCTTTACTCTAAATCTTTTGAACATTTCTAAACATTACTATTGAAAATATAATATAGTAGTTTTAGCATATCGAATACATTAAAGCTTTCAGGACTCTTTGTATAAATTGTGGTAATAATAAAACAAAACATAAGGATTAAAATCCTTTATATTTTTATATCGTTCTAGTACGATAAACTCCACAGGCAATAACTTATCTTATAAAGACTGACTGTGTGAAGTTCATACGTATAAGTGCAAAATATTTACAACAATTTTACTCAATGATAATTCATGTATTCGATCCGAGATACATTTCTATTTGAAATGAAGTATAAGTAAATTCAGCATATAATATAAGTTTATACCTGGAATGTAGAATACAAGTCCACCGGGAACAGTTTGTAAATAATAACTTCTTAGTAACAACTATCGGTCTGCTTAACAAAACATTTCTCTGTCGTGGAACACGCACCCATCATTATCTATAAATATAACGTAGGTACAAATTTAAATACGAATAATTATTTTAATTTATAGACATTTCTGTTGATGTACTTCGCGATTATCTTTTGTATGATATTTCTACCCTGATATTTTTTTTCAATCAGGCGTTTGTAAAATAATTGGTCTGTCTCGCTGAATTATTAATAGCGAAAGGATTTCCTTTAAGGAAAACTGAAGTAGAATTAGTGAGTATGTTACGAGTAATTGGTTTTACAAGCTGTCGTGGACAATTATGATATGAACAATATTCTTATTGACTTCTGTGTATATAAAGGTTTATATTTAAGAAGGTTTTATATTTATCTTATTTAGCAAAGGGAATTTGATGTAATTAATTTTATTCTTTAGTTTTACTTATGATTCTGATTGAGTCATCAAAAATGTTGCTATGAAAAGTCTTGATTAGGTCTTACACAGAAGAGTAAATATAGCCATATCAAAATAGTCCTTGCTTTTCTAAAAGTCAATCGTATATATCCGGAGAGAACATATCACTGATTAATTAATACATTTTCGCTACGGATATGGTTATTACTATTGTTATTATTTTTATTGTATCCTAGGACATAAATAATCAAGATATCTGTTTCTATATATAAAAAACTGGAAACGCGCAGCATTCGACAACACAATTGCTCTGGAGACATTACAGTACACAAGTGCGTGCTGTAAATACAGTTCAACTTTCCATTTCCCGAGTCTTACAGTCCGATGGGAAGGCAACGTTAAACGACCGGATAAGAAAGTTCAATTGCAGGTCCCAACCACTATACGCGGACACCGAGGCATGACAGTTTAAAAACAGCCAATAATTTAACTTCGAACTTCTTGTGAATTTATTTTCAAAATAAAATTAATAATTATTGATTGGATTGGGACCTTAAACCCCGAACGTTGGGTTCTTGGGTTGAGACATTAAAAGACGTATGTTAAGTAATATTATAAGGTGTTTATTTATTGATTTATAGTTATCGCAAATTATGTATATTTTGTTAATATTTCTCCATCGGTACATTTTTCGACGTCCCAACTAAGAATAGCATATTTATATATTAGCATATTACAGTCGTCTGTACATTGTACTCAAAATCATTCAGATAATTGTTTATATAAATTAGTAACATGTATAGAGCCCGGTTATGATTGAATCTATTTATATATTTTTATAAGTAACTGGAAAATATGCTGACATGACGAAATGATATGTTTGATTAGCTAGATACATATAAAAATATTTATAAGGCCTTAAAAATATTCAAATTGTTTTACGTTTGATGTCATGTTTCTTACTTTGCAGAAATACATTTTAGGAAACGAAAATATTGATGACTCTTCACAATATATATTTGATAAATTGTTGTGTTTTTAAAAACATAAAATTCTTTTAATATATATTTTGACGAGAACAGGTAAAATTAAAATATCCATTTGGCCATTTTCCATCCAGCTATTGATAAAAAATAATTGAATATTATAAATAACATTGACACATTTAACATTTTTATTTTTGTTCTAAGATATACAAGTTTCACTAACCAGACCTCCGACACGAGGTTCATCTTAAGGGCTTTCTCCTTTCCTTATTTTGATTTGATAGTAAAGAAGGAACAAAATCTTGGTTAACAGCCACCATCTCTTCGTAGATGATTTTTTGATTTTTACTTGTTTGTGTAAAGAAAATTTAATAATGGCGTGTTCTCTTGATTTTTTACATTTGTTTGTTTGATTTTTCTCAATATTGTCGGGTTTCTTGTCAGACATTCCGCCCCTTTTTTTTAAAGACTGTTAATGGTGATAATTAATTGTTTTAAGATAAGAAGTGCCTTCGTTATATAATCGTTACAACTAGTTTGAATTTCATTGAAAGGTCTCGTTTAATTTATGAAGCACGCATGTGTAAGCACTGCCATGTTCCAAAACACGAGATGCTACTGAGAATTTATAAACTAAACTAATTTTATCGAACCCCAGAAATAAAACCAAGATTCTCGGTTTATAAAAACGTATTTTCATTTTTCTTGAAAATCACGTTTTGCTCCGATCTCCGATTTTGACAGTATAGTTTAGAAGGACTGTAAATACAGACAAAAGCTAATCTTCTATTCATACTGCTTTGATTTTATAGGACGAGCAATTTTTATTTATATTCGAAAGAATACATTTTAGAGTATCGTTCAAGATACATAACTTCCAAACAGATACAAAGTTTTACATATTTTACGTAATATCCCACTGTAAATCAGATATAACCATAATAACAGTTGTTACGCTGTTGAACGTCCGAAACGGTGACAAGGTGTCTAAACCAACATTGGTTTAGATACCTTGTCACCGTTTCGTTTGCTACATAGCCACGAGCCGTAATTGCTGTCTATTGACTGCACTTGATCAATATTTATTGTTAGATTTTATATGCTGTCATTCAGGGCGATATATTTATATATATCACCTTTTACACCAGTACCTAGCGGGTTCTATGGTTTTTGCGAAAAATTACTTCATTAATTAATGTGTCTTAAAAGTTCTAAAACAATGTCACGATCTCACTCAGTGGATTCATTCATCGAAGAGAATCAGTGGCAACAATTTCATATAAAAATTATTTTATTTATTTCTTGACCCAAAGAAATTTTGTATTTGAGTCATGCTCAAATTTAAAAACGGAAAACTGTTTTTATATATCTCTAGAATAACAAAAACTAATAATATTCAGGTGATTTTTAAATTTTCGTATTGATATTTTCGTCACGTAATTTTGAAATAGTATTTGGAGAATTTAAAACAGAAAACTCCGTCTTTATGCGAAACGCCAAATTTTCTTCTATCGAATATATCTAGTAGAATCTTCGGACTACATTAGGACGACGGATCTATAATTTTTTTTTAAACTATTCGCCTATATAAGTAAATAATGTGTATTCTATGATCAAATTATTAACTTTTTTTGCTGATTTACAAGATATTTAAATACCAATATCACGTTTATAAGAACATACACAGTACCATAGAATAAAGAAACATACTTTTCAACTAGGATAGACATGAATTTGCTAATTAATGAATTAAACGTTACTAGTGGCCAAGGACGTCCGGCTAACGTCATTGTAGGATGACCAAAGGCTTGTGTAATGTATAAAGCCTGGGATCAACAAAATTTTAATAAATAAATTACAACATTTGATTAAATTATTGTATTAAATTGTCTTGCGATTGATTTTTACCGTGACCACACAAAACACGTACAACTGTTTTCAATTGCACTTTAAACTAAAGCAAAACCCTTCTAAAATGAAGTTACAGCTTAAATTACCAACGAATGACTATATACCTTGAAGCAATAAGAACGTTACCCGTCTAAATAAATAGTATACAAAAAGCTAAAATCTCCGATTCATTAGCGTTACTATAATATAGGATTATATTAGGGCGGTGACCGGAAGCAATTGTATTAGTTCAGTGATCAGCGAGTGGGAGCTATAGCGATACACTCTATATAATTTTGTTAATGTTTTCTAGCTCCGTAGCTTTTGAAAGGAGGTATGGCATGTACATAAGCTAACTCACATAGAGTTCGGCGAGTGAATACTTGCAATTTCCAAGGAATTACTAATATTTCTGTTTTTCCCTCCAGCTAAGCATAAAGCATAAAGCTTTTGTTTGAGGTGGGCACGATAATAGCCCGAAGGGTTAGTATTGAGCCTGCGTCCGTCACATCACTGGGCGGGCCGTGACGCTTCCGTCATTGTTATACGTGATTGACTATTTTTGTACCATTATTTTTCAAACAGTTCGTACTTATTTTTTTAATGTTTTTCTTTTAGTTAGCATATCTTATGATACTTTGCTCTTTTTGAAAAAATGTTTTGTAACAGCAAATTTTAGGTTAATTTCAATGTTTTCTTTACGTTACAAATTTAATATAGAAATTAAAAGGCAGCACTAGGGTTTTCTGAATCACGTGACTGCAGAGCTATTCTGTAAGAACTAACTGTAAACAAAATACAAGAAAGTGATGTGCGACATTAACTAAAATAAATGTAATATTTATACATATACGCGATAAAATAGCGTATTACCGTAGGTTGGTCGGCAAAGTCTTACGAGGGAGATAAGAATATAGTTCTTACAGAATAGCTCTGTTGATCCTAGTGAAATTAAGTCCCTAGGGAAGGTACCATCCAACGTTCTAAGAGTGTACTTTAATGTTTAGTGAACCATTACAACTCATATTCACATAGGGCTTAACATCAAGTTCGCTTGGACGGCGAAAAGGTGTAGTGATAGGAGCGGTTAAAATGCTTTCTGGGACAATGTTTTCGGGAAAAAAGTGATTATCATGTGCCCCATTGGCACGTAGGCATTCCAATATTGACTAAAAAATACTACAAGTATTCTTGTTGGTTTTAATATAATGGGTGCCCATCAAATTTGTTGTTTTTTTTAATTAAATAATATACCTCATTCAAATCAATCTGCCATAACAGATCTCCAAATTATTCGTTATAAAATGCAGGATTATGTGCAATCTTTAAGGATTATTTTTGACTATATTTTTGTTTTTTTTTTTTCAATAAACATTTCTTTCCAGGTTAAATAAAAATCTATATTGTTATACCCTGTCCAAGTTAGCTTGATCTTTTTGACAGACGGGCTAGTGATGAGAAACAGAAAATATAACATATATAACAGTTGATGGGACGATGGAATGTGTAATTCAAATTAGAGTTCAATTTTTTTTTAACTTATTTTTCTAAAAAGAGCTAAAGAAACCCCAACCAAAAGGACTCTGGTTCGTAACAATAACTTAACAATGATCTTTAATAAGGATTTTTGTAATCGATATTTGTAGCAGTTACTGCCTGTTATTCGCGTCCCTACCGTCCGAACGATGTAACATTGTACAAGCGTCTATTATTTGAAGCAATAATATATAATAGAAAAATCTTAATCTTTACAATTTTTATAATTATTAAATTAAGAAAATAATATGTTCGTCATTGCAAAGTTATGCAAAGTGTTATCAGAAAAATTTACATTTGTCATAAAGATCAAGCTATCTTGTAAAGGGTATAGCATTTTTATAGTAATATTAAAATTTAAAGTAATAATTTGAAAATTTGAAAATTCTAATATATTAAAAACTCTACGTTTCATAAAGGTGGCTCTAATTACACAACGATTACTTAGGTTATAAATGTACTCAAAAACGTTTAATAAAACGTACCGAAATTGCAACTTTTTTTTGTTTCATGCACCTTGATAGGAACTTACGTATTTGCCGGAAAATACAGAGGTAGGTAAACATTTTGTTGTTTCTACGTTATTAATATCTAATAAGAATATTTATAATTTAGTGAACTGAATTAATTTAAAGAATTTGAAGTATACTGCTTTCCGTATAAAGTAAGAAATTACAAGATTTGAAATGGGAATCAGTTTACTTTACCCGATTATTTTCGCGAAATTGATAATGATATTATTTAATAAATGCCTTTGCCTTTCATGTATAAGCAGTAAGCTTACTAAGACAAAGGACTGTGCTATTGTGCAATATACATTCGGCGTTTTTCTATCCTGAAATCTAAATAAAAATGGTACAAATGTGTTCTTAACAGATCGTGAGCGCGATAAAAGATCGAGTTCTAGATCAGGGCGGCGAGAAACTGAAAAGTCAAATAAGCGGACGAACAGTACGTCGGAAAGATATTGGAGCGGCGGAAGGGAAGAGGACAGTCACGAGAGAACGAGGCAGAAACATGCGACGTCGCAACACGACGGCAAGGGTATGATATAGGACTGACTACACTGATTGCATTAGATGAGTTATTCAAAACGACTCGAGGTTAAACTAGATGTAGTATGCACAGTTTATCAATAACATTTGATATTTATTAAAATAGAAGATAAATTTTATTTGTTTGGTCCTAAGATGGACAAACATTACAAGATATGGACATATCTCCGGACCGGAGTACGCCTCTGTCGGAGAACTCGTACGGCGCAAGGGAGAGCGCGGGCCGCAGCGATGGCAACGCGGTGCCGCCCGTCGTCGTGCTCGATAACTCCAACCAACAGGTAATAGGATATAGATTTTTATATATTATTTTGCAATACAAATCAAATGTGATTATTAGACGCCTATTCATACATTTTAATAACAAAATTTAAGTTCTGGTTTCAATTACATGAACTACAATAATCAATGATTATATATAGAGTGGCTCATTATTGGCTGCGGCGTTACCGCGTATCGTGGGCACGGTGCTGCCGAACGTGCCGGTAGCGTCGAGCGCGGTGGTTGTCGCGTCCAACAACGGCGGCTCGCCCGGCAGCGGGGGCGACACGCCGCACCGGGACGCAGGCCCGCCGACACCGACGCACTCGGAGAACATCGACCCGCACGCGCCGCCTATACATCTCGATAACGCGCTGCCTAGGAAAAGTTAGACTTTATATTATTATCCATTTGTTAAATCAAGTAGCTTAATTTTATTATAACTTAAGTTTTATGTAAATTATATTACAGGTTCCTCTCTAGAAATAGTACAAATTTGTGGCGTACGTTTTTAATATTTTTCTTATAAACTTATAATTATTGATTGTAATACGCGTGCCCTCTGTGTTTTAGTGGAATGCCTCGGCAGCTATTCGTCTGTTGTTGGTGGGTCGTTGCAGCACGGGCCGCCGATGCTGACACCGTCGCTTGTAAACTACGTGCGGTCGGATCTCACCGCTCATGTAACCGGCTGGGCTGCTGACATACTTGAGAAACAGGTCAGGATTATTATTACCTTAATTTTTTATCATATAAATGTATTCCTAAATTAATCAAATAACTTTATTACTTTCTCCCATCCATTGATCTAACATGTATTCTGATTGTATTAATCCTATAATTATATCGCACATTAACCCCGTGAATTCTTTATTTAGAATATGTAGGTACAGTGATACATGTACAGTCGGGGTAGAAAAGCTTCGTCACCTTAAGATCTATGTTCGTGTGCTCAATATGAGCGATAACCTGCTTTACCGATTGAGTATGACGTATTGCGTCGCGATGTCATTATAAGTCGCATCTAGCAAAGAGTATAATAGCGTTTAAAAGCTGTAATAATAATAAGCCGTCAATCGGTATGATAATTACCAACTTTTCACGAAACCTCATAGTACTTCGTGAATGCTCGTGTAACATCGGAGACTAGGACATTAGTCTTGTCTCTCTCATAAAAGAGAGTGCATAGTAGTAATTCTACTTCCTAATAATATTATAAGCGCGAAAGTTTGTGTGTATGGACCTGGCTGATTTCTCTGAGGTATGGATGGATGTTTGTTACTCTTTCACGTAAAAATTACTGAACGGATTTGGATAAAATTTTGCACACTGATAGAATATGTACAAACAACAAATCTAATTTATTTTATTAAAAACTAGTATATCCGCCATTCGTATCAATCAGAGCTTGTAGTCGCTGTCGCATTGATCCAACAAGGCGAGAGTATATATCGGTTCCTCTGAAGCCCTCCCAGACACTTCGGCAATGTTCTACGACAGCTGCTTTGGTTCTATCGTTATTATTTATCCACCGCTGCACAATCAAACCCCATAGATTTTCGATAGGGTATATCCGCCACTTTTGCAGGCCAAGGAATCACCATCACTTCCCGGTGCCGATGGAACCACTCATCTCAAGTCACGACATTACATTAACCTTCACTTAAAATAACGGCCGAATAATATTACAAGCGTTTTCATTCTAAGATTGCAAGATATTACAAGAAAATATATGACACTGACATACTTTAACAATTCAGTAGAAGATATCATATCTAAAGGTGATATCAGACGGTTCATTCTAGTGAATGATTCATTTTTCTTTCATTCCATGTTCACACGGCTTAGCTGGAATAACGTAAAAAAGAACTTTCATCCGTAGTTTCTTTCAATATGGCGTCGAATGAAGTCACATCTCTTGGAATAAGTTTAATTTGTGATCATTTCATTTCATTTCACTCTGTGTTCAGATTGTTCATTTTTCGTTCATTCGGAGTGGGAATGAAAGATGCCGAATGAACCGATCCAACGTCGTTGGATCAGTTCACTAATTAATTCATTCGACACTTTTGTTTCACTTTGTGTTTAGACGTGTCACTTTGAGTGAAAGATACAAAATAAAACACGAAAATGAACAAAAAATGAACCGTCTGATTCCACCTTAACTTAAATCTTGTAATGACTAATTAGGCCATAAAAAAGTTTTTATGTTGATATGATACTAGACGTAGTCCAAAGATGTTACACTATTTTGAACCAAGTTATCATACTATGTTATTTTAATTTTATATGCAGTTGTCTGTTTAGTGCTTTAGATTCAAAAGGTACTAAGAGTTTACGACTTGATAAAGGAATGAATTTGAAAACTGACGAAGGTTTTCTTACTCTGACTGTAAATATGATTGAAGTATTCGCTCATTAAAAAAATGTAAAATAGCAATATATTAGTAACTAAAATCCATTATTTAACTATCAATATTATTACAGGCCAATAAATTTACCGAAGAAGCATATCAGCTAGGCTGTCTGCAGTGCACGCGGGTGTCGGCCGAGCTAAAGTGCTCGCGGTCCGTCGTGCGCCACACTGAAATACAAGCCACACTGCAAGAACAAAAGTGGGTGATTTTATGAAAAAAAAAACATATTCGCTATTTTGATTGGATCTTGATTTGCTCTCTTATTGCCATGTCAACTTAGAAAGATTTTCTGGAGTTTTGAAAATTGGTAATTTTATTGATTTCCACATACTCTTTTCGAAGTATTACTTTCTACCTTGTATCTTTGCCTTAGTTCGAAAAATGCCAACCAAAAACCAGTTTTTTGAAAATATCTAGTTCCTCACTCATTTTAAGAGTGAAAATAGTTATGATAATTTCATCAAGAATAAAATTATTGTATTTATTGACCAAATAATTTTATTTGTAATATGAAAAGATTAAACTACGAGCGACGTACTACAAAGCTTCTCATTTTTTTACCAGCATGAGCTAGGTTTATGTTCCATTTATTTTTTTGGTTGTAAGAGTTATTACTATTTTATGAATACACGGTAAACTCCTTCAATTTTACCTGTAACTATGTCCGAAGAAAACTCATTCTTTAGAATAATGGGCAAAAATTCAAAAATAGGTCTTCAATAAAAACATCAATTTTTAAAACTTTTAATTCCAGGTAACCGCTTTGTTTTAAGCACCACATTACTGTTCAATTGTTACTTACATGTGTAGTGTAATGTGTTAAGTTTATTTTGTTCATTCACTCTGTTCCAGAATAATGTACCTACGTCAACAAATCTCCCGGCTGGAGGAGCTGAAGTCGCAGAATTCTTTCATGTCGGAAGACTAGGGTCCGCGGTGGGGGGCTCCCCCGGCGCCTCCCACCCGCCTCTTCCTTACATCACCACTCTCGCCCCGAGAAGACGACGCATATTATCCATTCCGTTATTTTTCTATGTAATGTAGATCAAATGACTACTGATTGTGTTGTGTGATTCGATGTTAAATAATAAGCAATCGTTCTCGTGATCATACGCCGGGGTTGGTCAATTGAAACAGTGCGATTTCTTCTTAGCTAGGCGATTACCACAGATTCAATTAAATAATTCGCTCCGTAATGAATTTAAGACAATTTTCAAGGAATAATTTAATCAAAAGTGGATATCTTTTAAGTAGGTAGGTTAAGTAGTGCATACGTTATTTGAAAAGTGATCAGTGCACAATATGGGCGTTATAACTTCAATTTAATGAAACAGGATACGCAGTGTTGATATAATTAGTAGAGAAAGGAATGTGTTTAAGCAGAGCGCGAAAATAATTTTATAAGCTTTCTATATGTACTAGACAGTTTCATTGACTTTCATCTTCTGTGAAATGTAAGGGTGCAGTGTTTTGTAACGTGTTTATTGTAAAGGTTTAAATTATTTAAAAGATACAGTCGTAGAAAATTATCGGTTTTTGTAATGAATGTATTAATGATGCGACCGCGCGATTTACACAGCGCGCAACATGCGCCTGCTGTTTGTTTTTGACCAATCAATGTATAAACTTTGTAAAAACAAGTATTTTGTAATAATTATTATTAAGTAACCAGAACTTCTCGTAGCTTATGTTAGTTGATTTTAGTGAAAAAAATCATATAAGTCTCATAAGTCACATCACATCTAGCTGCCTGCAATCATTATTCTATTTGAACCGGTTCTATTTTCCAATGTCTTATAGAATACTAATAATAGAATATCAATACAATTACATTTCTCATTAACTACTCGGTTAACTGAAAGTTATTTTCAAAATCATCTTCCATGTCGAGTTTCGTGTAATATTTTGCTTGTGTTACAAAAAAAAATTCTTCCAGTAGTAATGCTCGAGCTATAATCATATTTTTAAGTCTGAAAATTATATAAATACTGCTTATACTAGTAATCAGTGTTTGTATGATGCCGTTGAACTATAAAATATTTATAAAAAATATTGTGAAGCCGTACCTTAATAATATTATGTATATTAAAATGAAAATTGTGTGATTCCAAGTAGAATATAGTGTTATGATGTTAAAAATTTTGTATTAGTTATCTTGTTTTCTGTGAATGTGATGTAAATGTGAATTCAAACAGAAAACTCATCTTAGATAATAGTAAAGTAGCAATAGTTCACTAAAGGATTATTTGCGTAAAAATAGGAGTAAGATGTGTTCATAACGAAACCCTAAGATACTTCATTCATTTGACAAAGTCATTTTGACATTTAATATTGACTGCAGAGCAAAATCCAATTTTGATAATAACAAAATGATCATCAATGTAATTTGTACCTAAATATTTTTAATAAATGTATGGAATTAATTACTGTAAAATAATTGCAATTAACAAACATTTATCACCTTGACAAAAAAGTACTACCTCGCAGTTTCTTAATTTGTAAACAGTAACAAAGCTAGTGGCTAGATGTGGTATGGCCGTAATTGATACCGATCACAAGATACGCGCCGGCGATCGGAGCGCTAGCTTCGGATAGTAGCCACGGGGCGCCACTAACAATAGCGATAGGTAGGTAAAAGAACTCCGGTCTAGGTCTTTTTATTTTTCTAATATAGGGATATAATAAATCAATTGTACGGCTGAATTGACATCAATCCATGTAATATAATGTCAGATTAACGGAAGTACTGTGATACTCATTCACGTTCACACGTAATGATAGCGAATAATTGTACTATGTAAATATGTCTTTCTGGAGCAGTGCCTGTAGAGTTAGGTGCTCGCTGTGTTTATAGATCTATATTTATATAAGAAGCCGTGCGGGGCCCGGGGGAGTTAGCTCCGGTGAGGGCTTGGGTCGCCCTAGTCCCGCGGCGGCTCCATTCACAGCTCGCCTATCTCAACGTTTCCTTTTCATAACATCGTGACATTTGTTTTCTGATATTGTTCGAAATACAAAGATTTAACCAGTTTAAATAAATCAGTTTCAAATAAACATTACTTGTGTCAATTGCTTTTCCCAATGTCTGTAATTAGTATTGTATTGCCCGTATCGAGTTCGTTTCCCAGCATTTCGTTATTTTACAATAAGTACATCTTTACTTCCTATCATAAATTGTCTACAAGATTGCAAAATCATATGTAGTACATTTGTCTCACAATGTTTTTAAAAACGACGTCTGTAAAATTATCCTGTTAAGTGTTAAGCAGTATAATCCGCGTGCGAGCAGAATGGGATCGGACTTTGAAGCTGAGAGACGCAAGATCAACTCAATAGCGCTCACGCTTTTACTGCTAAACCCTAAGAAAGCACATTGGCTATACTTTTTGATTAACTCCTGATGGCTAAAAGAGGAGACAAAGATTGTGTACAAGTTTTTCAATTTTGAAGTTGAAAATGTATAAATATATATGATGATGCAGGTTTTAGAAAAAAGATACTAAAAACATATGAATATGGGAGATATTTTTGGACCTTTTTTTTATAATAGTACAAAATATGAATATAAGTAGTGTAGTTTTGATAAAAAATAAGCCAAAATTGGGATAAAATAATAAATAATTATTTATACTTAAGTTTTGAAGATACAAATTTATAATTTATTTAAATACATACTAAGTATAAATAACAGCATGATTTGAGTATACTTTGTATAGGTTTCGTCTTCGGTCTTTTAATTTTAAATAACAATTGAATTTCTATTTAACATATAGTTTATTTTTATTTTATTAACATAGTAACATTATTGATTATAGCAAACAGTAATTATATCAAAACAACTCAGTGCCTTGAAAATTAAATTTACTTTAATAGTCAGTTTAGTATTTCAACCTTTCATTAAAAACTACCGTAAAATACAGTAAAATCTTATAAAAACATACTAAAATATCGATATTAAAAATCGAAAAGCTTCAATCTGTAATTTGCGTAAGCAGCGCCGTCCCGCGTACGATCCAGAAGTCTGAATGCATATTGGAGGGCAGCAGCACGGGCAGCACGAAGTTTGTACTGTGCCCTGTGGTGGATAGTGTGCCAGCACGCTCCGACGTCTTGTAGAGCGGCGCCTCGTAACGCGGGTCGGGCTTGGGCAGGCTCAACACCGGCTTGAACCACACCACCGGTAGAGGTGGGTTCATTTGACCTATACGAAGCATAACGTAAGTCAATTATAAAATCAGTTATACGAGAGTTCCAACAGATTGTGACTCATTACATGTAGGCACATCAGAAGGTTGCGTGTTCAAATCACGCCGGCGTCACCACTTTGTCTCTCGTTAGGCTTGTTCTTCAGGTTGTAAATGAAACGAACATTAACGTGAGGGTTGTATATTTTGCGTTTCACTGATACAGAGGTTGTGTCGCGACTGCCTAAACTTATCTATCACTATTATAAAGAAAAGTATGATGACTTATGACCTACTTTTGGGAGTGGTGCCGTGTGCAAACGTATGATGCAATTATGTGACTCATTACATGTAGGCACAAGATCAAGGAATTGAGAGATTGGAGTCGGGATAGGAGCATTCGTTTGGTATCGAGTATATGATTGCGAACTCTCACAGAACAAACAAGTCAAAAAACAAAAAACAAGTCGTCGATATGCTAGAAGGACTTAGGGATGGATGATGTCTGAAAAATAAAACCCTGCCAGCTTTAGTTGCAGTTTCAGGTGCTTCGTTTTGAGAAACCCACCTGCCATGGCAAAAGTATACCGAGAATGCAAGCGCCGCCTCAAATGTCGATCCGTCTAAGCACTATTGGAGGTATGTGACACCACCCAACACGACGACTTTGACGACAGCGAATTCGAAATGAATTGTGACTGCAGTTAAAACATGGGCCTACCTCCGGTCATTCTAAATGTCAACAAAACATTGGCTGGTACGTTGAATGCTATGAAAAATCGAACAGCGTTTTATTACGTCGATAACGTGATACCTGGTAATGCATCGATCAGTAGGTTTTTTGCGGGATCCCAGCGGCCGGCGTCAATAAACAGCCCGTGGATATTTACACCATCCTCGGGCTTTTCTAGGGAACCGAACACACTCTTCCCATCATCCTGAAACCGTTACGAATGAGCTATGAAATTTGGTACTACATGTTACAGTAGCTACGGTTTGTTAAGATTTGTTATTGATAACAAGGTGCTGCAACATTATTATCTATCGATAGCCATCCGGCTTATAAGCGTTATTGTTTCCAATGACAATAATTGCGACGAACCTTCGTCTTCTTTTTGTTATGCCGGTATACGTCCTCCTGAGAAAGGAAAAATCGTTGAGGTTCGAAGTCGAACATCAAGGCATCGATTGGTACGCGATACCGTCTTGCATAGGCTTGCAGCGCGCCCGTCAGCAGGCCCTGCGGGAAGAACAACCCCGAAACCCAACTGCTTTCCTGGGCACCATCTATTAACCATTTCTAAAAAGAAAATATATTTAAAATAATAACTCGTCACGCAGTAAATATTAATCTGTAATCAGATATTTTAATTAATATCTAATATATATTTATTAGTTATCTACAGTAAATACCAACTATATAAAATGGTATATCGATAAATGTTTATTTATGGTTTATCTTGTTTGAGACATAACACTTACGGTAAAAAGTAACTTATCGTTAGCAACGTAGACATACAATACATAGTAGTTTTATATAATTAACTCAAAAAAGATCCTTACAAAGTTCGGCTGACAGATGTTCCGTTTCCGTTAGTAATGATATATTTAAATACTCGACAAGATGTAGATTCAGTATTTTTATTGCCATTACTAGCATCTTGTTTACAATTCATCTTTTTTGCAAATAATCTTTATTGATATAAAATTATATGTATATAAATAAACAGCTTGTAAATGTCGCACAGCTCGGCTAAAGTCTCTACTTTAGAAAAGGATTATAGTTTATTCCACATATCTGCTCTAATACGGGTGGTGGAATGTGACAGATTTTCATCCAACATAATATATATGTATGTATATGTAAAAGATCATTGGTGTTTGCCCGTTAAAAAATATATATGTTTTAATTCAAGTTTATTGTATTCGTGTTTTGTAAGCAAAATAGAAAATATTATTATGTAACGCCTTCATGCGTATCAAAACCTATAAATCAATACCGATAACGGCGCACCAGGCTAGCAAATGTATCATAATATACATGTATGTATGCGTAAATGATACGCGTGATACCCGTATAAAATTGAGTTGCAAATATTAAACCCCAAAATTACATTAAATTTAATATAGAGAAAGCAAACCAATGTAAATTTATAAATATACCTCTACAAAGTCGATGCGGAGAGTCAGATCATGTATCCAACTACCGAGCGATTTGAGTGAGTTATACCCGCGACGGTGCCACATTTCGGGCACCTTGTTGTTGAGGAACGAATTAAACACCTCCTCGTACGCCTCCGACATAACAACGATACCCTGAAAAAACAATTTATTCGCATTTGTTAAAGGTTATTCATACAATCTCAGCATAATTTGAATGACAAATATTACACAAGGTGTTTTATGACGTTACCATATTGTTTGAAATGAATCGTAGACCTTAGGACTTAAGTCAATTGTGACTTTGAAATCGGCTAAGATGTACAATTGTTATATTCATTATTGTGTACTAGATATTTCAAAAAAACGATTTTTTATAGCGTAGGGACTATCAGACAGACTTTCCGCGGCACGGGAGTGTTAAGAATTCCCAAACCCGAGTTGCTACTAAAAAATCTTGAAGAACAATTCAATAACTGTTTGATGTAAGGAACAATGAACTAGTAGGTCAATTCAAAAGCACGCGGAATTTGAAATTCTAAATAGGTTTGTTTATGAATATTATAATTAAAAAATTTGTTCTTGATATGATAAAAATATTAACTTTTCATTTTATATAATTTCACAAATGTTAACATTTTCAAAATCGTAGATATGTATCGTACATAATGATATTATTGATATGACCATGACCAGTATAATGTGATCTCCCGGGACCCACGTCTCTGTTATGCAATCATACATAACTACTATTCAAATAAACAGCAGATTTTCAAAATGGCGTATGCACGTTGTACGCAGACTCAGTGTCCTTTTTTTTAATATCATCATCGATTAAATTGCAGCTGTTATGTAAGATATGAAATACGTATTGCGTAGTAACTATATTACGTAAACTATGCACCTACCTATTGAGTTTATAGAAACGACACTTCTCATGGTATTATGTATTTTGACATTTGTTCTAGACTTAATATTAAGGTATACTTAATATTATTACTACGTGCATTTTTTTGAGACTTAGTTCTCCGAGTCCTTAATATTATATAATTAGCACCTCGCATACCACATATTGTCGTTGTTATTAAGTTGATTAAAAATTCTATCCTAGAATTTACATCATGAGAGTATTCTTCAATGCGTCCTTTTAATATCGCTCAATGTTTTTTCTTTTATGGAATCTGAATACATTACATGTTTCTTTTGTTTAGATAATCGTTTCTTTTTTACTTTTTAGTGTACCTACCGACATAATAAATTAATCGAAAAATTGCTGAAAAGACGGTATACATAGTAGCATTTTTTTATAAAACATTAATGGAGAATTTCAGATGAAATAGTAAAGTGCTGTTATAGGATATAAACTTCTAGAAATGGGTGTAAGCGTTGAACCTTATAGAACTCCACAGATCCTAAAGATCTCGGGAAAGCATATGTAAATACATAAAAGTAATAGTAAATACAATAACTTTTATAATCAACGTTGCTCAGTAAACTAACTATTTATCTACCCTACCTGAACCTACCTAAACCTGCCGAAGGTTTGGCTGAAGGTGAAAATTTCTAGTACGAAATTAAACGAACTTTGACGATTACGCGCTAAAGAAGATTAAAATAAAACTAGTCAGAGCGCGATTGATTATCTAATCAAGGTAGCTTTCAAAAATAATTTCTTGAGAAGGCTAGTACCATTTATCGGTGGCGAACTTGAAAATTTTGTCTAATGACAAGTTAAATGCTTGTAGTTATTGTTGTTGGTAAATGACATATATATATATATTTTATAATTAGATCTAGAAAGAGTTTGTCTGCTAGTCTAGTTTCACCTTACTTGAGAATAACTAAACCTTGTTGTGATTTTACAAAGTGAGTTTAATCATCTCGTTGATTTTTTCTATAAAGTTACCAAAATATTATTTTATTAAAAGGCATTATAGTATTTAATTTTAATTAATATATAATTAAATCAATTGAACCGTTTAAAAACCTCGGCTTCGATTTCGATCTTGTGCTTCGGAGCTTGGGCCGATAGAGGATTAACTAGCTTCAGTTTCGGCCGAAGGTTGTGTCGAAAGCAGATTAATCGGCTTCGACGTCGGCCTAAAATCGTCTGATACTAATTATTTTTTAGCTTTAGCTCTACACAAATTATATTGTGATTATTGAGACTATTTATTGGTTTTAATGATTATATGAAACAAAATGATAGCCTGAATTTCCGTGTATATGTATTTCTATTTATACAAAAGCTTAAAATATTATGTATATATACACATGTGTCTCAGGACATACTGCTTATGACGCCAAAGCGAAAACGGTTTCTGGGGTCTATATTATGCAGTATAGACAGATATGAAAGTTTCTAGAATATTTGAATGATGTTTAAATACTGCCTACGACCTATACGTCATAAAATATAACATTGGCTAGTTCTTGGTTAGTTGTTGGCACGATATATCCCATGTAAGTACCTTTATACCGAAAACAAAAGCTTCTAGAACATTCGAATCTAAGTACGCATGCGTTAGTTATAAGGGAGAGGAAAAACAGTGATGCACCAGAATCACATCGGCACTGCGCAATTGTTTGTTATATGTACTTATATTATTTGAAGTAGGACTAGTTGCTTGTTTACGCATGCGTCAGATGCTGCAACCAGATAATATTTCTAGAACATTCGAATTCAAGGACGCATGCGTTGGAAGTAACGAGGGGTAAAAGGCAACTAAAACGCATCGGCATTGCGCAATTGCGTTATGTATGTACTTATATTGCTAGAACTAGGATACATTGATTGGATTACGCATGCGCAAGATGCTGTAACCAGGGACCGGTAACGCGTATCGCAGTTATCTATATACATGTATGATATATTTGTACTATAGTACTTTATTTATTCGAAGCGAAGTTCCTAGAAATTTCGGATGCAATTACGCATGCTCTGTATTCTGGAAGGGGTTCTAGACTGTATTGACAGATGCGTCCTGTTCGCTGTATTGATTTTGGTCAGTTCCCACCTGCAGTTGCTATGCACAGATAGATGTTTACAAAATATAGTTCCTAGACTTTTAAGTCTATAGCACGCATGCGTCGGTAGCTGGAAGTGTGGGCTAGGACGCGGCCAAGGGCGTCCGGGCATTTCTGATTGCATAACTATATGGATGCACATGTACATATAAATGTTACCCTTAACTTAGCAATTATATATGAGTTGAACATTGCTTGTAAGTACTCAGAGTAGCGATTTTGATAAGTCCAATAAATTGTTACGTTCTTTGTATTTATTCGATTGAAATTTTGTACAGCTGACAAATCGCCTGCAAGTTTCTGGCACCTTCAATGTTATGAACATTAACATACAAAAATAACCTTATGAATCTACTAGATTTTTTTTGTTGTTCTATTACAATTGGTGATGACAATCTTATATATTAATACCGTAAGCCGATCTTAGTCACAGTGATTATGGGACTATAGCTGCACGTAGAAGATCGGTTATGGTCCTATTTTGAAGAGCTTCAGCCGTAAATATGCAAAAAATTAAAGAGGATTCTTGATTGTAATTTACTAAATTGTTACGATTTAACAAATAATCAATTTTAAAGATCAGAAAAAAATTATATAAAAAAACAAACAAATGTAAAACGTGCGAACAAACGTCAGTTAACAATGAAATTAAATCAAAACAAAACCTGTCATAGGTTTGAAAAATCCTAAAAATCTGTTAAATAAACGCGAATCCGCGTTCCGCGGCAAACCTGTAGTTTTCGTTTAATATTTAAAATACGAGTTTCATTAGATAGATAAACAATTTTATCTATAACAAAAATTTTTGTAGAAAAAAATTTAAAGGTTTACGAGCGAATATATTATGAATTTCATCTATACTTAATATTATATAGAGGTAAAATTTGTTTGTTTGTTTGTAACTGGTAATCTCCAGAACGAATAATTCAATTGATCACTGGTAGGTAGCATTGTTCTTAATGCTAGACTATAAAATAATATTGATATAATTATCTTTATTATTGAATTGCACTCGTGTGAAGCAAGGACGGGTCGCTAGTCGAGAATATTATATACTCATAAAGAGAAGTAGTAAAATAACAGCCTTTAAATATCCCACTGCTTTAATATATCCACATAAATAATGCTGGATTTATATGTCGAAACCTTTACGTCTGATAAAAAGTTCTTACATCAGACGTAAGTAGGTTTACTCGCGGGCTATTTGACAAATAATTTAAAAAATATATATTTTTATAACAACAATTATATTACGCAAAAAGTTAAATTTTACAAGAAACAGCATCTTTTCATTATTTCAATTATGGTAAGGGTTATTATTTATTCCGGTTAAGGTGGAAGTCATTGGGAGAGGCCTATGTTCAGCAGTGGACGTCTTACGGCTGATTTGATGATGATGATGAAGGGTTATTTATATTGGCTCTTTTAGCACAAAGCCACAAAAACAAATTAAGCATACTTTCGTTAAGATTTACACACGTTTTCAAGCCACTCCATTTAGTCTCGTCATATAATCATGAGTAATTTAAATTTTCAATAGTTCAACATAAGATAAAATAAATGTCAATATAAATATGTAAAATAACACGTTTTACTTCTTACCTTAATAGCCTTCTGAAGTTCGTTGAGAGAGCTGTGGATGAGGGCTAAGAGCACGTTGAATCTATCCGTTTCGTGCAGCAGCACCGTGGTAAGAGAGTGCAGCTGGCCGCAGTCATCCGGCTGCATCAGTGACGGGTTGACCAGATCTTTGTCCACCTTAGTCACGACCACGGCTCGTGTCTGCTCACAGATTCGCCAAACGATTTGGTCGGGTGTATCTCCGCCTCCGGTGCCACCGGCACGAGGTTGAACATCTACTATCGTCTTGATTAATGTACTGGTCTCCTTGTGCTGAATGACAAATGTTTTTTTAATTACTCTAAATTGAACGCATAATATTGAAACGTATTACATCAGATTGCTTGTATTGATTTAGTTATGAGTATGACGGAGATAGATTTGGCGTCGTCGCTTGGAAGTTAATAATAAATAAATGGTAATTATTTGTTTCAATATATGTAGGTATCACCGTAAATGGCTAAGTCAACATGTGTGTATCAAACCTCATATGCAATATTAGCATTCTCGTGCATTCCAAACACTTCCGGATTCTCGATGACTGGTAGCGTGTCGATGTAATCACGGACATCATTCAATTTTTCGAGGCGCGGGCAATAGTAGGTGCCGGACGGAGAGTAAGTGTAGCTATCCTCGAGCGTAGGCGGCGAGAAGAATTGCTTCAGAATTGTGGTCAAGCATCTTTGGTCCCACATATCCGTTACACGACCACCATATGTTATCTGACCTTAAAATTATTTCGAAACATAAAAGTATATTTCACTTAGGGGATAGATAGATAGGGATTTGCCCGATTGAGACTCACTAGTTATATATTCTAACGCGTCCCATGGAATGTGTCCCGATGCGCAGAACATTTGTAGATTAAGCATAGCGCACTCGCGATCGCTATTGTTGAACTCATAAGTAATATTCCAACCGAGCGGACCAAACTTTTTCCTTTCTTGTATAATTGCGTGGAACATACATATCCCGAATAGCATTGTTCGCCAGTCCTGTTCCAGCACTGAAATAGATGATTATAGAACATTGTATGCTGCCTGAAATATCTTTTCGAATACCATTTTAATAACCTAAGCGGATTTGTATCGGACGTCGTGGGCGCGTAGAAAAGACGCTGCAGAGCGATCGCGCTTATTCGTGTAAGGAACGACGGAAGGAGAATTATTCAAATCGAATCAAAATAATCGTTATTGTACACCAATAAACATATACATTATCACATTCAAGAAAGATGCACAAGAGGCATAATTATCGCTAAAATCTAATTACACACATTTCGTCAGTTCTCTCAAAACTTTTATATAATGAAAAACTATAAATTAAAAATATACAGAGTCGAGCTGGCCCATTGGTCAGACTTTAATTTGCGTTTTTAATTATTTTCGTGCTCGACGGTGAAGGAAAACGTCGCGAGGAAACCGGCACGAAATATAAAATGCAATACTGCTACATAAAAATTAGTGTCCGACCGAAACTGGTTTTTACGACCGAAACCGAAACCGAATTTCGGCAACGATCTCAGTTTCGGCCGAAACCGAAACTTTCTTACAGGAGTCATGTTTAGAGGGAAAATAGAGATCTAAACATAATGATAATCAGCCTGTTTTAAGTTTTAATTTTTTTTTTGGTTATGATAAGTATGCTTGAATGGTTGTCTTAATTTGGGATAAACAATCACTGTTCTCCACACTAAAGGTTCCTATTAAATTACAAGTAGATTTATCATGGGCGTCCCAAAGCCCTTCCGCCTTTTCGGGAGACGATATTCTAGATGAACAAGATGGCTGTGATTTTTCAGAATGTCAGTTTTCACTTATTGTATAACTAACATCGTCCGTGTAAATCCTCAAATCGTTTTCTATTTCTAAGGTGGCAATGTCAACTTCATCAGAATTCAGATATGTGCTTCTAAATGTTGGATCCAGTAATGTTGCGGTTATTAGAACAGGATGTCCTTTGACATATGCAAATCGTCGATTCATTGATTCATGCAACCGTGTTTTCATGTTTTTCATTATTTCGCTTTCATTTTCGTCTCTAGTTTGCAGCTTCCTATTTAATAGTGATATCAAAGGAATTGCAAGGGAAATGCATGCGTTATCATTATGGCAGATCAAGTGTAGCTTCATAAAAAAACTTAAGTACCTCAGTAAGATTCTTTATAATATCCCAACTCACAACAAACAAAGCGCATTGCGAACACATGCAAGTCACGACATGAGTAGACAATTACCGCTCCGATCATGACCGAACAAAGCGCGGCAACTCCCGGACGCAGTTTCGGTTTCGGTCGCAGTTTCGGCAAGTTTACCGCCGAAACCGAAACTAAAACGAAACTCATTTTTTTGCCGAAACTCAACCGAAACCGAAACCGAACTTTCGGTTGGACATTAATAAAAATACATAAATGAACAGTTAAAAATAAGTTTATATACAACAAGACAATACCATTATTTTCGAAGAAATCTTCTTCGATCTCTATGAGAGCTCTCTTCACATTTGCTTTGAGACCTTTAGGTGGTTCATTGGTGACTTTAACAGAATTCTGAAGTACAGACACTGGAAACTTTGGTGTTGGCATAGAACTTAAATATAGTCGGAAATCCGTATGCAGATTTGATTGGTCGCTGCTCATGTTAGCCACTATTACTTCAAGGCTGAGCATCCATGATGCCGCTAAGTGACAATTCTATTAAAAATGGTAATTTTGTTAACAAGTCAATCATAATACTTTTATTATTACTAGACACTTGCAAATATGTATTTACTCAAGTAATTTGGTTTATAAACTGTTTGTCACCTGCAAGAAAACCCAGTCTCCTTTAGGTTTAGCGTTATTAATCAATTTTTCAGCAACAGGACCTTGTCCTTGCCCCAGAGATATAGAGTGAACACGGTCTCTTACGCCCATTTCAGTTGCAAACTTCTGGAAAGCTCCAAACGGATCCGAACCAGTACTCAGCACAAATACTAAAGGTATTGTACAAGATGTGTCAGCGTATCTAAAAATATCAAACAAATTACAGGAAGCAAGAATTGTTTCACTTTTAATTTACTCTTTGTTATTATAACGAGAAATAATAAGTGGTTAAAAATACGATTTTTAATAGATTGAGGAGCCCGAGCCTAGTGACATAAGAGTCGTGAATCCTGTCCCTTTTAGATTTTTTCATTCCTACCGCTGAAATATATAGATATATTAGTAATTTCCTAAAAATAACTTTGTACTGACAAAGAGATAGTACAAGAGTCATAATATATTCAGAGTTTTTGAAACTTTTTAGTAATTGTTATTTTTGTGTTTTATAATATTTAAACCATCCGTCCACTCAAGTTATATCATGATGAGATGTTTTTTTTGAACCTTTTACTATTATATTATTACTGAAGTCAGTCTAGAATAGTTTTTTGTACTTTAGTCCGAGTAAAATAGACAATAATGGCCAAAAATGTAAACATAGGAAACAATTTTGTTAAGATTTTTATTCTTGTTGTTGTTGACTTGTTTGTAAACAGTTATGTTTAATTTCTTTTTTAACCTTATATTATAAGTATTTGCCAGCTTGTTCATTATTTTCAACCTGTAAATATGTAGGTTCAACGACATACATCGCATGACGTGGGCGCGCTTTTTATTATATTCGATTTTTAAAATGGTTTTATATATCTCAGGAATTTTTTGATTGACGTGGGTTCGGTAAGTATTTGTAATAATAATAATCGTATATTATAATTATCGTTAATGCAAATGTACTAACCGGACTTCGAGAAAAAGTATTTCTTAAAAAAGTCCATTAATTGTTGAAACAATGATATGTAATGTGATGATAAGTTAAATTTTCTAGATTTGTTAATAGTGTATCGTCAGCAAATAATACGACAGCATATACAAATTATATTGCATAAATGTGGGCGGAGGGATGTTAGCGGTTGGGGTGCACCTTCCCATTCACGTTGCCATGCATCCTGCACCCTGCACAACCCCAACACCCCCCACCGAAGCAATGTGGTAGACTCGACGAATACAGAACTCAGTTCTCTCGCTGTACCGACCGAAAAGGGTTGGTACGGCAAGAGACTCAATAATACACTTAGCTCAGACAACTGACATCAATGTGTCAGGAGGTATGCTCATTAAGACCGAAATTTATGTAAAGGATATTTAAAATACTAGATTATTCTAAAATAGTTTCAGTATGATCAACCTTCTTTGTCTTACATTTAAATGGTTAGCCCATTCATAAGGTTATGAATAGATGTTCGTGCATATGTGCATGATAAATTCTTGTAAAAACAAGATTAATTTATATTTTGTATGATGACACCAACACTTAACATATTAGTCTGTATACTCGTAATGAATATCATAGACAATTCACGATCTCGTCAATGATATCGCGTTAATTATATGTAAATTTTATTTATTTGTCTAGACTATTTTTAAAAAGGGAATAGAGTTTTTTTTTTAATTATTGCATTTATTGTTTTTGTTTATGTTTTCCATTTCAAGAAAGTTAATTAGTCATTAATACGAGGTTTATTCTTATTATGTCTATCAAATCCAAATCAAAGTATGTATCAAGTAGTATTTAATTAATTGTACTTATATGAACCTCGTCGATTCAAAACTAAATAATTGTTTTGTTAGCGACTCCTAATTTGGTTATTTCTTGTTCAATAATTAAATACATCAAACCATTACGAATAAAAGTTATAATATACAAAATGTGTCTTAAATACTAACACACTGGGACACAAATCTCTTCGGTATAATTTAAAGGATGCAACAAAAACAGATTATAATAATAAGTACTGAATCAAACCGTGAGATATACATATTGATATAAATTGCATCCCCGGTCCCTGATATTCTATTAATAGTCTAGACCCCTGCGCTGATCGATAAAGCCTTTCTAGCGTTCCTAGGGACGGCTGCTGCATATTGCACTCACTCTTTGTGGGACTCCGAAACGAACGGACGTCATTGATTTAAGTGTAATATTTAACTCTAAAATTAATTTTATCATTTGATTTTAATAAAAATTTGTAATATTAACATTTTATATTCATTTTAGATTTTGAATCTGACGGTTTTTTTCGAAAAATGGCGAAAACAGTGAATTATGGTGATATGAATTTCGCTTTAAAGAATGGAATCAACATGCCGGCTGTGGGATGTGAGTGTTTATTAAAAATATCTTTTGTTTTAATTATGTCAAAATTGAATATAAATATGTTCATATTTTTGCAGTGGGTACATACCGGCTCAACACTCAGGAGCTCATGTTCCAGACAATAGATTACGCTTTGGCGTCAGGCTACCGTCTCTTTGGTAAATTCCCAAACGTGTTTTTCAATAAAATCTGTTTGACTGTTAAAATAATCGTCTCAAATTTTATTTTTTAAAGATACTGCCCCAGATTACGGGAATGAAAAGTTTATGCGAGACGCATTTAAGCAACTGCTTCCAAAGTATGGCTTGACGCGAAAAGAACTATTCATCACTTCAAAGTTGTGTAAGAATACTTCTTTATGTTTATTATGATTAGTTTATTGAACAAATGATTAAAACAATGTATTATTTGCAGCGGTGCATTCAAAGGGAGGTAAATTCATATCCAAAGCCTTTGAGAGATCTTTGGAGAATTTAGGGCTCGATTATATCGACATGTACCTCGTCCACTTCCCTGGCCCTCCGAACTCCGATTCGAGGAGCACCAAAAATGAAACGTTACGCGCGGAGTCTTGGATGGCAATCACCAAGCTTTACGATGAGTCTAAGGTGAACGCAATTGGCGTGTCGAACTTTACACTGAGGCATTTAATGCAACTTACGGAGATCATGGCTATCGGCCCGATGGTCAACCAGGTCAGTAGATAATATTACTTTAAAAATAACTTCATAACATAACATTCTAATTTATTTATATATCTTTTTAAGATTGAATGGCATCCATACTACTATCAACTGGAGATGTTGCAATACTGCTGTGACCATAATATCCGCCTGCAGGGATATTACTCCTTTGGCGGCCTGTCGCATGGCCACAAGGCATTGATGGAAGACCCTGTCGTGAAAAAAATTGCTCACATTTACCAGTCTACAACAGCTCAAGTTTTACTCGTATGGGCTCTACAACGCGGAATAGCCGTCATTCCGAAATCTACAAACCTCTGCCACATGCAGCAAAACAAGAATCTGAATTTTAGACTCGCCGAGAAAGATCTCAATGCCCTCGATGCTCTCAGCATCAATAATCGTAAATATGGCTGGGACCCGACTGGGATCGCCTGAATGGCAAAGCTGTATCCTGATATTTTCTTTGAAATATCGGGGATACTGATCTCGATTAAAAGTGTCATTAACTTTCCTCCGTGGTTTATGTTCAGGGTACCACATCGCCCGACAGTGATACCCATGTTTTAATTATAAGTGTTTAATGGATGCTTAATGTTTTTTGTTAATGAAATTTTGTTGCGGATTTGAAAATTTTGAGATTGCTATGTAACTGTCTATTATATCGAAGTAAGTTGAATATCTTATTGTGCTTAATGTTTAGCATCGATGTGTCAATGTATAGGATTAAGTGGTCAATTGGGTTGTCTTACTTCTCGGTTAACTCGTTTCACTGACTGAAACTGTTTAAAAAATTATTTACACCAACTCTTGTTTATTTATATCAAAATGTATTTTCTCTATTCCGCCTACTAAAACATTTCTCATGTGATACTATGGATTTTAAAAACTTATTCTTAGATAAACTTAATTTTAAAAATTCGACCAAACCTTGGAAATACCTATTACATTACTGCTATATTTTTTTATAATCTTTACAGCTATTCTATACCGAATAATATTGTAAATTTTTTTATAATGCTTCTTATATTATATTGAATTTGTCGAATTTATTGAAGATAGAAATAATTTTTCTCTATTTGTTTTGATAAGTTACAATATTTCTTTTTTAATCTGTATTTGTAAGACTAAATATAATAAATGTTGTGTGACAACTATTAATGTACTTGTATTTAACCAATATGTGTTAGCTTTAAGAAAATTATAATCAATTTTAGCGTTTTCTCGTTCAGGGTAAAGAGAAACTTCAATTATAGGAATTTAATTCTATTGATGTATACGCTCCTCAAACTTGTTTCAATAAAATGTATCTACGTGTTGTCATTTGAGAATTATTTCACACCCAAGCCATTAACATCCATTAACATCTATTCCATTAATAACATTAACATCTTTCAAATATGCAATATGCCTCTAAAAATGCACTGCGAATTGTTTATACGCATTGCCGCTTGTGCGATTTTTGTAAAAAGCATATGATTGTTTAAACATTTAATAAAATATTAGCGATATTAAACCAAAATATCTTTTGCTTAGAAGAATGCGATTATGAAATTATATTAATAGCTTGTCGCCAGCGGCTTTGTCTATAATTCGATGAATTCCCAATTCCTAGTAACCCAATATCTAGTTTCTAGGGGGGGTAGAATTTCGCAAAATTATCTTATAGCTGGTCTTGACTGCGTATTCGTATTCCTTGCTTCAATATTTTAGGCTTGTCAATTCTATACTAGCCAACAATAAAATAATAGATTTTATATACCTACTGCTCCTATTTATATAATAATATTGAGAATTATTACAATTTGTTTATTTTGTTGTTGTAAATCGGAACTAAGTAAATGTATCCGAATGCCTTCAATTAAATCAGTTTTGTTTTCTTAATTCAGTCATATAATGTAGAAATAATTAAAATTAAATTGCACGCGTCTGCTGCGATAGTCTGTATGATTTTAAGAGGCTTCTAATCTTAAATTGTCATGTATAAACACAGTTTTAATTTTCGCACTCTTTTCAACAACGATTGATTTTTTTCAGAATTTAAAATAATGTTATTTAAAATAATTGTAAATTAATTACATACTAACTTCTGCAAGCGGAGTTATGACCAGACTGGAAGTTTCGGTCATTGTAGTGAATACATTAAATAAGCATTAAAAAGGAAATAGTTAATGGCAACCCTTAGAAACATTATGTTTATCTGCATATAATATTCCCTCAGATACAGCCAATGATTTTGGTATTTATTTTAGAGATTTGTTATAGCCTAATATATCAATTATGTATATAGCAAGAAGGATCACAATCCCCCTTGTTTCTTTACAAACCTTAAATACATTCCTCATTTTTAAATACGAAAACTATACTAATCCAAACCCTAATTCTGATTTCTGTTAATATACTGATGCTATGCAAGAAATACTCAATGAATTATTTATGCCTTGGTCACCAAAATTTTATTTCTTTGATAAATAAGAATTCCAGTACCTTATTGAAATTTTGTACTATGATATCGACGTTATCGTATTAGAATATATCAAGAGTTGCGGTGGGTAGGCTTTACTAAAACACAGCAGCAAACCTCATTGTAATTATCTGAATATAATAGCATTTATACACATTTGAGGCGTTAATGATCTTATCTTGTAAATCTATGAATGTATTTACATAATAGTTGAGTAACCTCTATAGGTTTTTATGTAGACTACAAAATTAAAATTCAACTTCTATAAAATATATTCACATGATAATACAATAATACAATAATTTGTAAAAGGATATTGAATTTCTTACTAATTAACTACATTACCTTCTAGTGGTGTAAAAGTATATAAAAGCATTTTGAGTTGCAAACAAAATGTGAGAAATTACAATTGAAAATGTGTTTGTTACTAAAATTACAAAAATATACTAATTAAATTTACCATATTACATACATTTTTATATACATTATACGTCGGGGTAAGGAGCTGCAGGGTAAGAATTTACTTCTCGAATTACCAACAGACTCGATCACTTTTTTTGATTATGTTCTCTACGCAATGCAAGCTAATAAAACTAAATAAATATAAAAAGTGATCCAATCGGTAATTCGATCAGTATATTCTTACTCTATTCCCGATCTTGCCTCAGCGCACCCTAACATAATTACCATTAAATAACAAAATAACTAATGGCTAGAAACGGTAATTCTAACTTACAATGTATTGAGCTGTACAGTAGGACTCTCTATGAACACGGATCCTAAACTCGTGCTCACATACTGGGCGATGGCGAACACGAGCTTTTCTTCTTTTAGAGATTTTATTAACATTAACTTCTGAAATGTATCCAATGTCTCGTCCCATGCTATTTTTGGAGGCGTTTTGTCCGTTCTGTTTATGTGAATTTCCTACGAATTATTTAGTTAACAAAGTTAGTTCGTTAGTTAATTGTACTGTCTGCAAAACCGCAATATTTAATTATTTATCATACCAAAGCAAATGTGCCTAGTTTAATGGGAATATTTCGGAGACAGTCCGCAGCGAGCCCTGTGAAGCTAGGGTCGGAGTCTTCTAGAGAGTTGACTGCTAGCCACATCTGTTCTGTCAGCGATTCTATTGGAGGTTTCTTAGGTGGTACCTGTTTGTAAAACATACAAAGTAATAGTAAATCTTAATTATAAAAATAAAAGGGGATAAAGTTTATTAAATATGCGTTTACATTTTATATTAATTTGTTATATGACAATATATCATTTCATAGCATTTTAAAAGTAATTTTGCGTGAAACAGAACTTTAAATTGTTATTTGTCACTTGGAACAATAGTCGCTATACACCTAGTATCGGCACTCAAGCCTGCGACTTAGGTTACGGGATCGAATCACGAGTCCGAGTCAAGAAAAGTAAGTACGTTCTTTCTGAATCACGAAATTCTCATTCTTCAGCCTTAAGTACACAGTGCTACCTTTAAATAAACTTAAGCCATTGGTCCTGGGCCTAACTTATATCAATAAAGATTAGAGAGTATTGCATAGTGCAGGTGTATATCCATAACGAATGTTGTGCAGTTGGCTAGGTTCGGTTAAGAATCGTCACTGTGTTCGAAATCAGAAGAATCAAATCAATCTAAATGTCCTGATCCATACCACTTTAGTTCCAGCCGGTCCTCTCAACACGAAGTTCCACTGTTGCTGCGTGATGCGCCCGTCGTGCAAGTATATCGCCACATTCAGTAGGAAGCTGAACACTAGCTTGTGTCTCTCAAACAGACCCCGCGAAACGTTGCGGTATACGGACAAGGTTATCTCGCGGTACAAGATCTCTAGGCGCTCTTCCAGGATGTCACATTTTTCGCTCTTCTCGATAACTAGGTTAAATACCTGTGTGAATAATAATATGAATCAATTAAAATTATCCTCACGATGGGTAAGACTTCGGTAACCATTAAATGGTATATTCCGTCCTCTGCTTATTATTATTAATAAAAAAAACGATTAGTCTCGCATGGAATTATATAACAATTTAACGAAGAAGCGTTATATTTTATTAGAGATTCTAAAATCGTACAATAATTATTTTATTCATAATTTTACGTGCTATGCCTTATGGTACCAGCATATTAGAATATAATTACACCGCTTTGACTCGTAAGTTTCGTCTTAGGAAAGAATATCTATCAAGACCATCTATAAAAGGAACCCAAGGAGGGTAAGGTAGTATATAAGAGTCTACCAACCCAATAAAACAATTCGTCGACTCCCAAATATACGAGAAAAGGGATAGACGATAATGGTAATAAAATAAAATCATACAAACCTGATTGAAGTATTTCAACGAGAACTGGTACATAGGATCGATGTCTGCGAGCTGAGCCACGGCGAAGTATAGTACGGCGCCTCGAGTGGCCACTGTGCGGTACTTCTCACGAGCAGCCGATATTCTGATCTCCGTTGCTTCAGTTTCTTCAAGTCGAGCATTTATTATTTCTGATGTTTCCTGTTTCAAAAGCGAAGTCATTTTAATATTATACACCTTCATAAATAAGAGACAAGTGAGATCTAACACCTTTATTTTGATTTAAACTGTAATCTGATTATTACGCACTAATTATAATGTTCTACGATAGTGTGGTATCGAGTTACACCTTAGTTCAAATTTTTAAATCAAAACTTATTAAATAGTGTTTGCAATATTATAATCATTCAGCAGTAGACTAAGTCTATCTATAAAAATTATAATATTTACAGACTTGACACGTTTCTTGTATATTTGAAAAGCTTTAATAACATTTTAGGAAAATATCCTATGGTATAATAATACTTTGGGATAATGCAGCCGTTATCATTATGATCTTTGACCATTAGTGGTGCTATTACGGTTATAGCATAGCAACTGTTGCTATCAAATATTTATTGCAGATTGATATCAAATCAAATAAAATAAATATAAATCAGTATTATGGACCTTTGCAGTAGCATAATACTCCATAATTTATCGACTGCAACATTTATCAATCCGCAATAAATATTTGATAGCAACACTTGCTATACTATAACCTTAATAGCACCACAGATCTTTCTGAGAAAGCTATTCGCGTTACCTATAGTCAAATAAGGTAACACATAATGCATGGGAGTCTTATGTTCTATATCGATGGTCTACTTTTATACCAAAATCAATCAATTCTTTCGTTTGTCAGCTTTGTCAAGAATTCATCGGCTACAATACCTTGCTCTCATTAAGTGTTTCAATCAACTCTTCATCATCTAGGATATTGCCCGATGACGCGTATAGAAGACGTAGTATTTTATCCTCGATCTCCAATAATGTCGCCTTATCAGTGTTTATGCGAACGATCAATTCTGATCTCTGCAGCTCCAGATCTGGTCTTTCCAGACGCACCACGTCCCTGATTCAGACAAAAATTATCGGTTGAGAAATTTATAACAAAAATGTTTCAGTCTGTATTTCATACCAGAAAAATCTGAGTCTGAATGAATATTAACGATATTTATTGGGGGTTCAAGCTGGAACAAAAGTCACGATCTTCACGGACATTTAATAGCCGTTGCTTTACTTTTACTTTATAAATTAGCTGTTATACGTATACATAGTTGAATCTACTCTCTCTTATCTCCACCAAAACATTTTTCTCAATCGCTACACTGCAAGTGCAATGTTATCTGCTAGAGTGTTAAACAGATTGCTACGTACAGAGTAGCTAAACACGCAAACTAACTTAAATCACCAATAGATTCATAGTCAATTGGAAATGTGCTTTACTACATTTTGCACCAATTCTATCTACCAATTTTTAATACTGGGTTCCGGGTTGGTTGAACTAGCTATATTCAACTATTGTTTAAAAATTAAAATAATAGCCCGTAATTTCTCACTTCTATATAACAGTCATATTTAACATACGCAAGTAGCTGATCCTCAAGTCCAGATAGAGTTACGGTGAAGTTGACCAGTGTAACTTGTATGCAGATCTCTGGCAAGTAATGAGGATTTGCCAGCTTAGTTGTTAGATACAAACGGAAGTTCGTGTCGTACTCTATGTCGCTGTCACCGAGGTGGATTAAGAGACGACCTGCCTAAGAAAACAAAATAAAAAACGAAAATAACAAAACAAAGAATATGTTCTTCTAGCTACAAATTTATAATTTAGTATATATTATTAATAGGGCAACGAGGCGGTTAATTCATAATCACTCATGTAAGAGAGTTCCTATGTTTAATTCTTAGTTCAGACCAATGAAATATTGGAGTTTTTCTTAAGAAATTCTCAATTTTGGAAATATTACCCATACACGTAGAGCTGTGAGACTATATTTTTCAGTCGTTTGCCATCGGACTATACGGTGAGGTAAGTGAATGAGTTGGCATACATACATTTACACTATTATTTTCATATACGTAAGAGCTAGCAGCGTATATACAAGTAAACGCAGCAACAATTTTTAGAACTTGATCCATATAAGAAGTACTATCGGCTAGTATTAAATACTGATCCTAATGAGCCCCGCCTATCAAGAATTGATTCTACTTAAATCTATGTCTGTTTTCATGACAATTGCTACCAGATATTTATTATTTCGGCACAAGACAAACTCACTCAACTATTTGTACAAAAACAATATAAATTGTATCAAAAGCATACATAGACAATTAGACAATCATTATCTATATTAATATTATAAATGCGAAAGTAACACTGTCTGTTTGTCTGTTACTCTTTCACGGCCTCACCACTGAACTGAATTAGATGAAACGAGCTCGGATGAACTCTAAAGAAGGACTTAGACTACTTTTATGCCTTAGATCTTACGATCAAATTAAAATGCGAGCGAAGCTGCGGTCAACAACTAGTATTTAATAATTGTATACCTGAAGGAACGTTTGCTTCAATAGTACAGGTGAGAGGGTCGCTTCAAGCGTTTCGCCCAGATCCTCAATGAGCATGGGCCAGCCTAATCTGATACAGTTCTCTAGGATACGAAGATAGGCTGGATCATTTAGTTTTGTTATTTGTATACCGTTATCACGCTCCATATTTTTCACCCACCGGTTAGCCTGTACATAGGAAAATAGAATGTAGCACACAATCGCGAGCGTAAGCATTTAGTATTTACACGCTTGTACAAACGTACTAACAAGCGTTTTTTTATAATCTAGGAAGATTATGAGCACATTTTTCGGCTTTACGAAATTCTTCAAATCTTTTCCAACCAATTGTTTGTAATTTACTACTAAAAAATAGTAAAATTATTTTACTGCTAGATATATTACCGTACCTGCTCTTGTGGATCAATTGTAAGTGGCCATCTTCCTGCACGAGTTACCAGAATTCCATTTTCAGTGGAGATAGCATCGCGTGGCAAGCCTTGTGCGTTCCATGTACGCACCGTGTATGAGTCCGCCATTACAGTTATCAAACTGAAGTTATAGCGATTTAGTATATCAACGATAAAGAAATAAAAAGAAAATACTTTAAGCCAACAAAAATGTGCAGAAATTACGTAATTTAGATTATTTATGTGACCTTCTAGAAATGGTTATTGCTAATATCTGCTTAAGCTAGAAACAAATAAAAGATAACATAGGCGTGAATTACTCGAAGCTTGACGAGGAAGGTATCTCCAGTTCCTGGCAATGTAGCACCCATTTATTTTCGAGTTCACGGCGGTAATGCGACGGGAAGGCGCCGAAGTAAGCGATACAACCCGAAGCTATTATGACATCACCTGTTGTACATTTCAGTCTGAATGTTGCTGCCTGGAATTTAATCATTCAATCATCATTAGATTTATGAGATGCAATAAATCGATTTCAAGATTTTCAATTTTGTATAGCATTACTAATCAGTAGAAAATTATCTACCACAGCAAACTTATTTTTTTACTAAACTTATAAGCCATGGATATCCCAATGCAACTAATGCGGAACCAAGGTGTCCACTATTTGCACAGGATAATTCATGTGAACTAGTTCTAGAACTCAGGAATGTAAAATATATTTTTGCAGACAAGTAAAATTATTTATTATTGAGTGGGCAGTACATAATTATCCGAGCTCGCTGAGTAAAGAACGTCATGTGGAAACAAATTACCTTAACACCGTCTTCCCAGCGCGTTTTCTCATCAGCGAGGGCCTGTGTGAGTTTGCCAGCGCGTAACAATCGAGCTGCCGCTAAGTCTACGTCCGCTTGGAGTTTCAAACGCTCCTCTTCTACAACCTATTATGAAGATGAAGTAAAGAAGAGTGTAATTCATCATTATTCGCTTTTCCTATGACATATATCCCATCAAGTCGATTAGTAGTTGGCGCATTGTAACTGATAACTCTGCAAGGGAAAAGCTTTGGCATACTTTTACGATCTACTGCTTTCCTGGAAGCCCTTACTTTAACGATGAATTGGTTTCATTCCACCACGTGGTGTTTCTAAAGCGCTTTTGGTTATTATGGATTAGCTTCATATATAATTTTCCCTTACACCGGGAAGTGGTGGTGATTCCTTGGCCTGCAAAAGCGGCGGATATACCCTATCGAAAATCTATGGGGTTTGATGGTGCAGAGGTGGATAAATAATAACGATAGAACCAAAGCAGCTGTCGTAGAACATTGCCGAAGTATCTGGTAGGGCTTCAGAAGAACCGATATATACTCTCGCCTTGTTGGATCAATGCGACAGCGACTACAAGCTCTGATTGATACGAATGGCGGATATACTAGTTTTTAATAAAATAAATTAGATTTGTTGTTTGTACATATCCTATCAGTGTGCAAAATTTTTACCAAATCCGTTTAGTAAATTTTACGTGAAAGAGTAACAAACATCCATCCATACCTCAGAGAAATCAGCCAGGTCCATACACACAAACTTTCGCGCTTTTAATATTATTAGGAAGTAGGATTACTACTATGCACTCTCTTTTATGAGAGAGACAAGACTAATGTCCTAATCTCCGATGTTACACGAGCATTCACGAAGGGCTATGAGGTTTCGTGAAAAGTTGGTAATTATCATAGCGATTGACGGCTTCTTATTATTATTACAGCTTTTAAACGCTATTATACTCTTTGCTAGATGCGACTTATAATGACATCGCGACGCAATACGTCATACTCAATCGGTAAAGCAGGTTATCGCTCATACTGAGCACACGAACATAGATCTTAAGGTGACGAACCTTTTCTTACCCCGACTGTACATGTACACTAGTAGATTTTTACACCAAGTACCTTTAATATTTATAAAGTGCTGTTTCCCCAATTTGTAATAAGAAATACTAAAGATGGATGATATGATTATTACCTTCAACTCGTCCATCATTTTAGCTAGCTGCGCTTCGATAGCCTCTACTTCTTTTTGTTTCGCTCGCAGTACCGCCATCACACTTTTCAATATGGCCGCAGCTTCTTTATGCCTGAAAAGAGAAAAAAAAGAAATCAATAATATAGTTTGAGTATTCAAAATGTACACATGAATATTTTTCAACTTAATACTTCAATATTTTCGGCTCCACAACTCTGAAGACTTTTGCATACATATCAATTGCTTGCACCCACAAAACCATAGAACGACATACCTGTAATAATAACATAAAAACATTTTAATATTCTATGTAAGTAAAGCCGAGATGGTTTAAATGCGTACATCTTAACTAATGATTGCGGGTTCGAATCCAGGCGAGCACCACGAGCAATTTTAATTTGTGTTTATTATTCATCTCATGAAGGAAAACATCGTGAAACCTATATGTGTCTAATTTCAACTTAATTCTGAATTCTGTTACCCTCTTTGGGAATAGTGAAGAATAGCTTATCCGACAAGCTCCAAACCTACTTCTCTGGGAGAGGAGGTATTAGCCCAACAATGGGATTAATAGGGTTACTTTACTTTACTTTTATGTGGGTAATATTATAGATCCAGTATCTAAAAATTGTTCAGTAATTATTCAATATTATCTTAAAGATAACGAGCCACTCATCTGTAATTTAACCCCAAATATCAATACAATAAATTGCTGTTTCGGTTTTAAGGGCACTGGACCAAAGCTATCAAAGGTAGATGGGAAATCATATTTAAGAATCAAGATTACCAAATTAAATTTGGTAATCTTGGTTAAACGTGGATTAAATTAATTTTTAAAGTGGAAATACATAATAAAATTAATTTTATCAAGAAACAGCAACACCAATAATAGATCACGTAGGCATTGTAGTCGACAACAAAATGTTTTATCTATTCCTAGTAGGTTTTTGTCAAACTGTTCTACATGTGTAATGTAACCTTACTTTTCGAAATAAGGAAGTAATAATAAAAATTATTACACTCAAAGTAACCAGCATATTCTATAATAATTAAATATACTTATTTTAAACAACTCATCCTTACCTTGGAAACTTTGACTACGGTATCGGGATTAAAGTCCTTGTGTGTCAGATATACTTTTATTTTCTTGAGCATTGTTTCAGGAATGTGATCTTTATCGTATTCTTCTAAGTTTCGTATGAAGTTTACATCAGCTAGTAACTTTTTCGTCGAATCCCAATCTGGTCTAAATTGTTTATTAACATATATTATATCTATGATTTTAGTAAAATTAATATATAGTAATCTTTTAATATAATATTTAACTCTCTCTGAATTGCAACCGAATATATGGAAATATTAATATATTTCTTATTGTTAATGAAAAAATATTTTTTAGTGGTTTTCAAATAATAATGTATCCGTATGTACGTATATATATATATATATATATATATATATATATATATATATATATATATATATATATATGAATAAGCGATGAATTTCCACTTACTTGCCCCCAAGAAGTATGCACACAGGTTCCATAACGAAGCGCACTAGGGGCGGTGGTTTCTGGAAAGCCTTTAATTCGTTGATGTCTGCCTTATTAAGGGCTTTGAGTGCGTTCTGTGCGGCCTCCATCGCAGGCATAGCCAAAGCCAAATCAGCTTTCGCTTCATCCGCTATTTGTTTTACTTCCTCCGCTTTAATCTGCATTGACACCGTGATTTTTGTTAAATTATAAGACCCAAAGATGTATATTTTTTTTTAATTTAAATACTGTATGATTTAATTTATAAGTGACATTTTCACAAGTTATAAATACAAAATAGGTTACCGTGACTTGTATTTTTGTTACTTAAAGTGTACGTGTGACGGAGCACCGCGTAACACAATTCGCCACTCGAGTAACGAATACTCGTAATCTTTGAACCCGTAAGGACTGCGTGCGGCACGCTATATTTATTTGCCATTTTGTTTTATATTGCTAAATAAAAATAAAAATAGTGTAGACGACAGAAGGAAACTAGAAACAGCAATACTTAGCATTGTTGTGTTTCTGTTATAGGGAGAGATAATACACCCAGTATTATTATATACTATATAATTTTCAAGGTTGGCGGCGCATTAGCGATGTAAAGTATTGTATCAATATTTCTTATAGTACGTATGTCTACGGTAAATGGCGATACTAACCATAGAATGGCCAGTTTGTAGCACCGCCTACCTACTTTATACATAAAAATATGCTTTCATTTAGAAGTGTGAGTCACTAGAGACGTTCGTAGAGATTTAATCGTATGTAGACTATATGATAATCAACAGTAGTAATATCTATTATATGTATATGTAAGAATTGCTGGCCAACCTTTGCTTCTGCTTCATCCTTCATGACAGCCTGCTTCACCTCATCAGCTGCTTTCTGTTCGACTTTAAGACGAGCTACAAGCGCCATGCCCTGTAATTATGAACGTATTTATAGGATAAAATGGTTTGTTTTGTTTCATATGGTAACCAGCTATAGTTAACGTATTGTGATAAGTCACGTAGTAACTGCTGGTCGCTGGGTATAATTATAGAAAATATAATATCGAATATAGAATCTTATTATAAGCTATGTTCGCGTTTAAGTATATACTTTTGCGTCATAATATTGCTACAGTCATACCTCCTCAGCTTTTTTTGCAAGAACAGGTTCCATTTCGCGCACTTGTTGTTCCATCACACCGACTACCTCATACGTTTCGTATAGTTTCTGCAATTCATAAAAATATTCAGGTTATACTTTAAGTGTCATGTTATCGTTAAAAAAAATGTAATCAACACCACCAAATTAAAAAAAAAGTAGATTTCGCTTCTTTTAAATATTTATATGCATCTATATAGCAAAGTAATATGTATCTTACTATAGTCACATATTTAAGTGTACCTGAAGTCCACAAGAGATACGATCTCTTCCTCTTATAATTTCTTGTTGTTTCTTGTCTAGTAGCGAGAGATAGAGCTTCAACAAGTCGAGGTAGCTGCTTGGTGTAGTGTAGAAGTGCCGTCGCATCTCCTCGTATAGACGCTCCGTCATAACATCCACGTCCTTGAGATCAGTATGCGTTGAATAAGTAAAGTATAAAACAGTAGTAGTGGTGACTTGGTAATAGGGTTACGTGCAAGCCTGTGGATAGGTTTCCACTTCCTAGATATTCTACCGCCAAATAGCAATACTCAGTATTGCTATGTTCCGGTTTGAAGGGTTAGTGAGCCATTGTAACTACAGACACAAGGGACATAACATCTCAGTTCCTAAGGATTTAGCATTGGCGATGTAAGGTATGGTTAATTTTTCTTTTCTTACAGCGCTATTGTCTATGATCGGTGGTGGCCACTTACCATCAGATGGCATTAGATGGGATACAACATAAAAAAAATCGTTTGAACAGTCATGCCCCAATGCTAGGCAAAGGCTTCCTCCATTCTTCAGTCCTTTTTTCCCCGAATTTTAATTCATCACCCTTATTTAATTCCGGTTGTGGATACGGATTGAAAAATTGCCAAAAAGGTGATGAATAATAATCATAAATAAAAAAAGCAAACGTGAAGATAATAGATAGAATAGAATAGTAAAGAGATATGTTGTTTTGTTGTATTAAACAGATATTAATTTATACTGAAATATTTTATGTTGGTGTTGCTATGATTGAGATGATTGATGAAATTGTTTACAACTTTAGTTCTTGTAGTTACATAAATGATCAATCGCTATTTCAAATTAAGAATATAACCTGATGCATTGATACAGCGAGCATCGAAATCTTATCTACAATGTTTTCGTCTTCAAGCGGCTGCAAGCATTGTTTGGCGACAGACCGCAGCGCCTCTGGCGGCCACTTCGTGAACCAGTCGATCGTACAGCAATTTACTAAAGACGGAAACATGCGGCAGCGGCGTCTGAAAGATAATATTCAGTTACATGACATTATGAAATCACTAGATGATAGATGAAAGCACCCGTAAGCGATATTATTTTTTTAACGATCTATAATTGTGAATAGGTCGGTCAATCGGGTCTATCGTAGACCTGCACGATTATTAATATAGATATAATCATAACTCCCAGTAGTAACGAAATCAAACATGTAAGAAAATAAGTTTTGCAATACACACATAGTATGGTATTGTATTTCAAATGTTGGAAAAGAATAAATACTGATTTTCGTGCCGGTTCTTTTCGGTAGAACCTACATTCCAAACCGGTGGTAGATTTACTTTTAATATAGTTCTGTAAAATGTCGATTCAAAAGTGTTTGTGAAAGCCTACTTGAATAAAGTATATTTCCATTTTAATACTACATCAATATCAATAAATTTAAATCATTACTTGTATAATGAAACTTCATTACCTGAACGCTTCCCCTACAGGGCTCATGCAAATACAAAGGTGTAGTTTACTGCGGACTTTGTTGATGAAATAATAGTAGACGGCGTCTCGGTCACCCGGATTAATTCCAGCTTTGGCTGCGTCGTTACGACAACCCGACTGTACCTGCTCGTACGTATCGCCTTCGAAGAGGTTAGGTACCTCACCTAGAATTATATCACGACGATAAGTATTCAACTAAATAAATAAAGCTATAACCATTTAGAATATTTTTTGAGTACTAATTATATCAATCACTTAAGTTCATACTCAACATATGTATTAAAGCTATTGGTTAGTCCATACAAAACTTTGATATCGTTCCGGTGATATCGTATAAATGGGCAAGCGGATATAATTGCAAAATGGCGCCAATCGTCATCAGAAAAGATTAAGTCATTTAAAAGAAAAGCGAATCAAATATGATAAATTGACCTGAGTTTAGCATGTTATTTATATCTTCGAGGAACTCCTCTTTAGTTATCTGCGTGTCGGTGAAGAGGAAGACTGTGTCCTCGCTGTTGACACCTGCGCGCATGTACATGTTGCGGAGGTCATCGTGGAACTCCGGTGTGTCGTAGTTGCGTTTCAACTCCATGCCCATGCATCTGTTATTATTCATGAACTTTATGAAAGATTACGTGCACGTTTACAAATATATAAAAGGTAGAACGAAAAATTATCGTCAGTCGATTTGACAGAGTAAATTTTCCAAGGACCTCAGACAGAAGACGTGTATACAGACATAGTGAATTCATTTCATAAGACGACTAACTTGCACTCATTGACATGTCCGGCGAGCGTGGCTACGGATCTTCTGCCGGAACCTCCCGGCCCCACCATGAGGCAGTGTCCTCTCTCGGCGCGAAACACGCGAGCCACTCGAACCACGTGCTCGATTGCGTCACGGAACAATACTAAATGCATCTCCGCACGGGCCGTAGAATTGTATTCTTCTAAGTATTCCTAATAAATAACAATATATCCGTATATTGATTGATATTGTATTAAGCGATGTTTCTTAAAAGTATATTCATTAATCAACTGTAATGCTTTTTTTCAACTTTTCAATAATAAGTTTGTACTATTGTGTACCTACTTATGACCTTGAGCATATATTTATAAACTAGCTGAACCCCACTATAAATTTGATTTATACATGGCTATTACATATAGTTTTCTTTGTTGGTGGAAGCTACCGTTCCTCTCCTTAGAACGATAGTGCAAAGTAATATAGCCTATAAGCGATATTAATTTGTATCCCGGGATGTCACTATATTTTACTTAAGTGGAAAACCGGCTTAAATGTAGATAAAATATATTTAAAATTCACCTTTAATACAACCGTCAATTTGTCAAGATCAGGTATTTCTTGATAAATCCTATTCTCTTTGGGCGTGGACGAATTCAAAAAATCTCCGAATAGAAGTATAGGCGGCTGTTCGATTATCGGGTCGTCTGGTATCTCGAGTATCGGTTGTTGGAAATTCTTCTGACAGACGGTACTCATGAGACGGTAGAAGTAGCTCTTATCTTCAATATTGATCAATCGGTCGTGGAAGACACGGAGGCATTCGTGATAGAATAATCTGAATTTGAAAATAAGTAAATGTATTGTAATCTCAGTTGCATGCTACATCGTACTAGCAAAGGCTGGATAGTAGCTGTATATGCTTTATCTTCTTCTTTAGTATATCAAATAATTCGTAATAGAAAGAGATAAATCGGTGTGTTATTGTTCACTTGTTAAACAGCGTTTGTTAGTTAGGCTTAATGATTTTTTTTTGTAATGACGGCGGTAGTGTATATGATAAGTGGGGCGGTACCTACCGAGATAGGCCAAAACCCAACCACCAAGTAAAATACAAAATTAAAAAATCACATGGGATTTGCATTAATCTAAGGCTTCTTTATGTTTACCTCCTGCAATTGGAATGAATTATCGAATACTTTGACAATTGTTAAGTTAATGTTGTTAGCATAGAAAAATATAAGTGCGTAGTGCATGGTATGTTTTCGGTGCGTTTGTGACGTATTACCGTAGCATCGCTTGGGGCGCTCTCATATATGCGGCATTGGCTTGCAACACTCCCTGCATAGATTTGGACAGATCTCGCAGGTTGAATACGTAATGCGATTTCGCTGGTGTTGGTAACAGTTCTGAACATATCTTAAGATACACTTCCACCGCTGCGTTTACTATGGAGTCGCCGAGTACGGATACTTCGGTGACGAAATCTTCCATGTGCCCGGACAGAATGGCCTATGAAATTAAGTTTTAGTAAAGTGATATAACATTAAAACAGAAAATACTACATACTCCGTTTGCAAATTTTAAAATATTTGATATAGAGAAGAATATTGTTCTATCTATATTATGGGCTATTATAATGTCTCCAATTTTGTTTTAAATATCCGTACCGATTTGCTTACCCCGACTGTATATTGATTGTGCTAGACACCATTGTGCAACTGCTAGCAACAAGATTACAAAGTTTCACTTCAATCAGATGAACATTGCGTAAGCGAATATTGATATAGATAACGTATAAAAACAATTACTTTTTGCTTAATTTAAATCATCAAGATTTTTGCCGAGACAGGTTAATACATACATATATATACAGGAGGAGACATACTAATATAAGGATGTTCAGGTAGTGGACGAGTTAGTAGTGTTTGAATATTAGATTTTGTGTACCTTAAATATGGTCTTCATAGCATCGGAATTAGGTGCAGATATATAAAACATAGCGAAATGCCTCACGAAGCGCCCAGTCAGAGGGTTACGGCCACCTCCGGGGGGTGCGCAGGCGCATGACAATACTACGTCTAATATCTCCTTCCAATATAGCTTATCGCGATCATATAAGCCACCGAAGTCTAAAAACTGCCTACAAAAGACAATGACAAATAAACAGCTGTATTAAAATATATCTAAGTAATATAAAACAAAGTCGCTTCCCGCCCTATGTACGCTTAGACCTTTTAAACTGCGTAACACATTTTAATGTAGTTTCATCAATAAATTGAGATTCAAGAGGAAGGTTGAAATGTAAAATATTTTCGAAGTAAACATTTCAATCTCCTTAACCAGAAAAAAATATGTTTTTCTTTATGATTGTTCTTTTTGTACAGAGACCCAGAGTATATTATTTATAGAAACCATCAATTGACTTATATAATACTAGTTCTCGCCCGTGGAGATGGTGGGAGTCGTCAGGAGATAGGCAAAAAAAGTGGGAAATTTTTTTATCAAATTCGGTTCCGTGGTTTGGCCGTGAAAGAGCAACAGACAGTTACTTTCGCGTTTATAATTTAAGAATAGACAAGTTTGTTACATAAAATTTCACGTTGAACAAAACTTACCGCAGCAATTCAATAGTGGGCTGAGCTCCATAAACGTCGAGACGAGGCATATTTACATCGTCAATAAATATAATAACTTTTTTACCCAGCGGTGCCCCAATAGCTTTCCTTGGTCTTTTATCTAAACGCAGCTCTATAACTTCCTGTAAAAAGAGATTTTATATGTTATAACACTTGATTGATTCAGAGACATTGGTTTTGTGTATTGTTTAATATTTTATGTAATCATATCATAGTATATCATAGATAAATGTTACAATATATGCAATTATAATTCACCGTCGAATATGATCATATTTTCATATTTCAATATTAAAATCTTTGTCAATTTTCAGTTAAGTGACTCACTCAAAAGTTTTCGTTTTAAAAGCATACAACTAACCTGCGTTCTTGGACTGCTAGTTTGTGCAGAAAAATTCAATATCATGGGAATGTATATACCAGATGTTGCCATCTTTTTAAGAATCTCAGCGGCTATGCATGTTTTTCCTACCCCTGCAACACAACACCCGTTTAAGAAGACATAAGACTTACGAATTCTGTCTCAGCAATTCACGATATATATAGTATAAATAATAATTTAACAAATATGAACTCCATGCTTTTTATAATCTATATATTCTAATACTATCCCTATCAATATCAATATATATTATTAATTTATTATATACACAGACAAAGTTCTAGAATCCTATACTATCAAATGTGTGAAGTTGGAAACATGCTATCTGCATTCACTCATCACGTTAAATTACCGGCGTGTGTTAACAAATTGTTTGCTGTCTTTATTCTCACTTTAGTCATCTCAATCCGACATCTTGTGACCACGAACATCATTCATAAACATGCATACATAATGCACGCCGATAGTTAAAGGTGGAGACGCGCCTTCGCATGTGAACTGATCTATATAAGTTTTCCTTCACATCTAATGTTTATATAATGCCTGATAGATATTTCTTTTCTGCTTGATTAGTTTTATCAGATCTTACCAGTATTTCCAGTGAACATAACTGGTTTTCCGGCAGACAGGAGCTTCTCAAAAAGATATCCGTAACGAACTGTATCTATAGTCGGTACTAAGGTCTCGAAGAACGGCTGATTGCTGTCGTACAAGAACTCCGGTATTATCTCCGCCCACACCTTAAGCTTGCGCTGTTTTGTGTCCATAAACATATCGAAGAAATTGAAGCCTTGAGGAAAACTGGAGGAAACGATGTTGACAAATAATTTAAGCCGTTTAATGACTGATTGGTTAATTGTAGACAAATTAAATTAACGTAAAAAGATCCAATACTTACTACTCAGACTCCTCGAATTCCTCGAATTGTCTTTTAATTACCTCTTCGAAACCCTTGCGGTTAGCCTCGAGGATGTTGCTACCGATACACCACACGTAGCAGAAGATGAAGCAATGCGCGATGTAGACTTTAACGGCGGATTTCTCTATAAATCTGTCTCCCGGCTCGGATAACAACGCTCCGAGGAGACAGCACAAAGCCATCACCTTGCTTATATCCACCTGTTAAATGTAATTGCGATGTTATATAGAATATATGTATATGTATTTGATGTTATACAGGATTTTTTGAAATAGAAGTTGATTGCCTCTTTAGTCTAGCACCTAGCTTAAATGGCCGTTGATCCAGAGGTTGGATTGACATCTCATCGGATTATGAGAATGAAGTGACCGATTTCGGACGCCGTGGTCTTTCAACTTCACATTCAAATTCACACTGTCCTTCAAAGGATCTCCATCATCATCAATGGACTACTTTTTATTTTTAAATTGGCAAATGTATTTACGGCTTACTATTATTAAAAAATTTAAAAGATAATGCAATTTGAAAGACAAACTAAAAAATATAACGAGTTTACTTAATTGCAAATGATTTTTAAAAAAAACGTGATTATTACCTGTTTAATTCCAACACTGCACTTCGTATTAACATGTGCAATTCCAACCTCAAGCATTTTAAAGAGTTCGTACAGGAAATCCTGATTTTCTTGACTAAGGAGGTTTTTCTCAATGACTCCTTCGAGCCACATACGCACATATGGCAAGTACCCGAGTTCATTCGGATCGATGTAAACCATACCACACCGAGATACAGTTGCAGGGGAAGCTTGTGCCAAATCTGCAACCTTTCGATGGAAAATAAATACTACCATATAATCTTCTCACACCATTTTTTAGATTAACATTACAGACACAAATTTGAATTTAGAGACCTTGATATATTTTATGGTATAATTTAAGTGAATTTAAATTCTTTAACAACAAAAAATTCTCATTATACACGTTTATGGTATATTTGTTTCAAATTTATATATTTCAACACCATTTGGTTGATCACAATGAAACTTGGTACATATATGATTTTTTTCCTGGAGGTTTTTCCACTTTTTGTAACTAACCGCTAAGTGACTCCCAAGCACAACAAATTCTATTCCATTCAGCTAACAAGATCGCATCGGATGTTTACAAGTAAACAAGCAAACTTGAAGGCATATTTTGAATGCCGGGCATTAGCTAGTATTCAATAACTCACCTCGAACACCATATGAACGTAGGGCGTCAGTTTGATACGCTCGGAGTTAGAAAGACAGAGCATCTTATTATCGTCTAGGACAGTATTCATGTTTTCAATCCAAACTGCATCGACGGGACCGTCGCATATCAACCATTGATGGTCTGGTTTCTCACACTAAGAAAAAATTAAATATTCATATTATGACACTGTTTTATGTTATTGGAAATATTTGTAAAGAAAGAGGTTTTGTTTTATTCGGCAATTAAATACTAAATTATTTGAAATGTGCGCGCGAAGCTTTCGCAAATCAGCTGCCTCGATTTCTCCAAAATATTAAGTCTCAAAATGGAGCAACATAACAAATTTATGACTTCAAAATGTCGTATATGATTTGAATTTCAATCAGGTTTCGTAAATTACACAATAACAAATTATGTATATTTGGTTATTTTAGATACTATATTCGCTATTTTTAAGATAAATTGTAAACATTATATAATGTAATATCCTTAAAAATAATCATTCAAATTACCTGCACTGCAGTTCTTAAAGATAAGGGAAGGATGCCGTCGTGCCATTCTAGAGTCTGCAAGTTCACTTCACCATACAATTCGCCAATGCTCAGACTTTTCGGATTCATAATATATTTATGTACTATTTGATACTGCGGACCGACCTCGCCATTTTCATACAACCGGCTGTAAGTGTCGGCTAGAACCTAGCGAGTAATGATAATTAAACCTGAATCTTTAATGTTTAATGTCATTTTTAATGTTACGTTTAAGTATTGTGAATCTTGACAATAAATAAAACTCTTTTCCACTATTACAATTTCCCAATAGCTGTTATGTTGACAAATAGCAGCCATATTTAAGGTGGTTGCAACTGTACTATTTTAAATTGTTACTAAAGCCTTTCCTATAAGTTCGGTTAAATGTAAAGCTAGGTGATTGGAAACGTGTAAGATTCCACTGAGAATACAACACTATTATAACTAACGTGTAAAACTATGGTTTTGCCTCCACCGGTGGGTCCAACGAGCATGACCCCCCAGCGAACTATCATCGTCTCGTGCAGTTGAATCACCTTACGGATTTGACATTCCATTATTTGCAATTTTCTCTCCAACAAAATAGTTTCTGTATAATGAACAAAATATTTCATATAGTTGCCGTGACATTATTAATACAATCTTTTGTAGTATCATAAATATTGCTTTCTTCTAAAATTTGTGCCATTTTGTCAAAATATGTATTATATCAAAATTAATAACTTAAACACAGATCTCACTCTCACAAATCAGACCATAATAAGACATTGACACATTGGTTAGCTTAGCTGGACAAGTAGTAGAGTAATCATATGTGATTTTATTGTTGGGCTAGCTAAGGTTAGCTAAAATTATTATAGCCAAAAAATCTGTCATATACGTATATAAAAAATATTTTTGTTATATTATCAAATAATCTATTAAATATGTGAATATTTATCATTTATAGTTCAGGTGAATGGAAGTAAGTCTAATGTCTAATGACCTTAGACTTCAACTTATATTGCCTAAATACTCATTTATTGATTATAAATACAATATACCATGATACAATTACTGAATTAAGTACATTAACAAGAATATCATTGATATTATTTTTACATTAAAAGCAAAATAAAGAAAGAAACATTACTTTTGATTTCTTACATAATACAATTAAATTTCTTACATAATACAGGTAAAAATTACATTAACTTACTGATAACTTCTACCATGATCCCGTAATCGCGTTCAGGTAAATCAACACCCGGGAAGAGATCTGAGAGAATACCCGCAAAGAGTATCGCATCCGCTGCCAAGAACTTTGGTAAATTACTGTCATTGAGTGCGCAGAGCAACGTCTTCTCTTCGTGTTGGTCTGGACTTGCACGTTTTAGTGCTCCAGCCATCACCTATAAAACGGCACATACTAAAAAGTTAATCTCACTCATATTTATAGCCTTAATTTTTTTTAAATATTCATCACCCCTATTTGAGGTACTCTGACCCCAAATTTCAACATTCTATAATGCTGTGTTCCTGTTTTATGATGACTGAACCAGAGTAAAAATATGTTAAGAGAAGCCGTTGTAGCAGAGGCAGAAGGGCAAATTAGTGACTCCTTTGATTCTCCCTTAATAGTTTCCAGTAAATTAATTTAAAACTATAAATAGTCTCAAATACGAACATGAAATTCTGAGAAGTAACCTATTATTACGGGATAACAAATCTAAATGGATTGTTATTGTACTTAAAGCGCTTAGAAATAAAGTACTAACCAGTACGCTTTTAACAGCTCTCATACCGAAGTCGTAGTGATCCTGTTTAGAGAGTTGTTCACTTGACAACTTGTACATCTGCACCATCTTCTTGGCAAGGCCCTTAGAAGACTCGAAACCCTCAGAGTATAATATAACTTCAGCGATCAAGGCTAAAAAAAATATTTATTTAAACATTCTAAAGTACAGTGTATTACTACTAGTCTAAAGTACTAGTACAGTGTAAATTAAATTATCAAAATAATTTAATATGTGTGTTGTCACCATAGTCTGGCACCATCATAGATATGGGTCGAAACAATGCCTTCAAGTTATCAGGTAACTCCGTCCGACCTGCGTAGCCGGGATTCATTGTGATGAAGGCGGCGCATGTTCGCACTAACTTGATCTCGCGACCCTCGAACATGAATCTGTAAATAAATTTCAAAAATATTTTAATTATAATTTAGAGTAAACAGTAGTTATTTATTTTTTGGTAAATTAAATTTTCATCAGAGTTTTGAGTAATGCGAAGTACCAACATTATTATTTTTGTTTATTCAACATTTTGTTGTTTTATTATAAAAAGTGCTATAAGACAATTTTACTGAGATGATAAAATATTAGATTAATAATGACACTTTCTTTTAATAATTATTGGGAAAGTGTTTATTTCTTAACATAATTGATGCAAATTTGTTTTTAAAATGGAGCGTTTGTATGTTTGTATAAACGCTTCATTTTGTGCGTGTTCTTTTTTTGCTTACCGAGTCTGCTTAGCAACTTTTGCATTTCTGATGGTTATGAGTTGCTGGGCTATTACGGACAGAACTTCTATGTCTATACGATTAAACTCATCAAAGCAGCACCAGGCACCAGATGTTGCTAAGCCGGAGAAAAAGCGACCCATCATCTTGTAGTCCAAACCTTGAATAATTAGTTCATATTCATGGAATAAATATATAGCGCAACAAATACTGAAGATAATAAGAAAAACACCAATTTAAGTAATTTCAGTATTATTTTAAATACCTTCGGAACAGTTGAATACCACGCATTGAATAGCAAGCGCCTTAGCGAGATCCTTAGTTGTTTCAGTCTTGCCGGTGCCAGCAGGACCAGCGGGAGCCCCTCCAAGATCCAATTGAAGAGCACCCATTAGACACAAGTAGCAACGATCAGTAAGTGGTGTTATTACTAGTACACCTAAAATGTTTACATTTGATGTTTGTTAGTTTCGTTCTTTTTAGCATTACTCCATAATATATTTCTATTAAAAAGTCTTCATTCATAATATCATTCACTGTATCATATTCGATGTTAGTGTAATTGTTATTTAGTTAAAGATTTCCACAAGAAATAGTTATGCGTTATCTTAAAATAAAAGATTGTCATTAAAACCGAAATTTCGAACCTCCTGCGCCGAGGTATTCGTGTCCATAAATGTACATAGCGATGGACATTCGCGCAACACAGTTGTCAATGTCATCTTCCCAATAATAGCGAATCATTTTCAACCATTCAAAATCGTCTCTGTAATTTTTAAATTAATACTACTATAAGGGAATAAATAAACTAGAAATAAACTTTAAAACATCATTAAACTCACGCTTTCTGGACATGCTTTTCAACCATATGCGTGATAGTATCCCGAGCATGTACATCGACAGTAATGAGAGCGCACAGAACCTTCCTGAATAAAGAACTCAGGTCTTTTCTCGTTAAGGCGGCGAGATCGTTCAAATCTGAGATACATTTACCCTCGTAATTCAGAAGTCCAGTGTCGATACGTAGAGGTATATCCAGGTCCAATATTTCATGCACCCCCTTTGCCCACATTATTTGTGACACCGTTAGAACCACCTGTAAAGATGTACTTGAAATATGTAGTGCTTTGAAATTAATTCTATATCTAAAAGACCGAACAGTAATTGTGATTGCTTTTAACGAAATCTTTATATGGGTAACGTGTTGGTTAGAGATTAAATTAAATGTAGAGCTACCAACGACTTAACAAAATAAGATAAGTTAAAAATAAATATAAGAGGCAATCTTTGTAGTAAAATAACTTTGTAATCAAACTTCTCACTTGATTAGGATGGAGGGTAACCCAGTCGACTCGCTCGCGTTGCATGTAATCTCGCAACGCAAATTTCATGCACCGCTTTACCGACGCGAACATTGCTTCTTCTACTTTACCGAGCCAGTCTTCTACATTGCCTCGAGCTTTGAGACCCTGTGCGTTACAATCGAGTGAAAATTAAACTTATGAGGACTATATATTTCTAATGCTACAAATAAAAATATTAGCGCTTGAAGGGTCAGTTAATCAGTGTTATTAAAGGAACAATGGATATGAATTCTTAGTTCCAATGGCGGTGGCGATTTGTCAATGTAGATAAGATAAATATTTCTTACTGCTCCAATGCCTAATGGCGGCGGTGACCACTTGCTACCATTTGCTATCCTACTTACCGATTACAAAAACCTATTTACCTTTCCCAAATTAACCCGCTCTCCTTCCGGCGAGAGCATGGCTATAATATCGGTGGTCAGATCTTCAGGCTTGGCTGTTTTTGCCAACTTAGCTTGTAAGGCATCCCGCGTGTTGAAAGACATTTCCTTCTCAACCAAGTTACCCTCTTCTGTAATTTCCATCTCACTTTCAGGGAGACGAACTCCGAATTCGAGTTTAGCGATTGCGTCGAAGCATTTGCGGAGATGGGGTTGAACTGCATGCGGATTGCGCGTCTATCGACAGACAAATTTACACAATTAGAAAAAAGAACGCAAATTTTTAAGTTATAGTTTAACATTATTATAGGAATTCCATAGTAATATTATAAATGTAAAATTAATCTGTCTGTCTGTTTGGGATAACCAAAATTTTGCGAGTACGTAAGTAGCTAAACTTTTTATATTAAATAAAATATATAACCTAACCAAACATTTACCTGTGCTAATATCTCGAGCAGCTCATCGTTAGACAAGAAGAAGAACCGCGGAAAGGCAACGCGTTTCGTTTCTAAATATGCTTCTAAACATTTCATTATCTGATCAAGCATCTCGTTGTTGCGTACAAACTCCTCGTAAAGTTTCGGTTGTGTTGCTGCCGGCATTGCTAGTGGTACCTACAAACAGGTAAAAATATTAATCAGCTGTGGAACACCTAACATAATCTTATTGAAATATATAAATAATAATAGAAATATTGATAAGAAAACATTTTAGAAATTATGTAAATAATGATTTAGTAAATCATCTTGCTGTTCTATAATAATGTCTCACCCACTGTTATGGGCAACCCAGAAAATGTAGTGCATGGCCAAATTCGCGTCTTTTATGTTAATATACAACGCTCTATCACAAATATGGTTTAAGAAACTTAACTTCAAAAATAAAATAATTGGAACACATTTGTATATACCTTTGCTAGTTTGCGCATTATATCCTTCCAAGACTTATCGACGATAGTAAAGAGTCTAGTCTCATTAGGAAGCTGTCGCTGAATATCCGGCGCGGAAAAGATAACTTCCAGGTAGATCCAAGTTTGTTGACACAAGTACCATTCTTCCTGTTGTTGAAAAATTATATGTTAGTTATATAAATTGCATAAAAAAAATGCTTCGTGTGAAACTCACGGCACATGTAGTGAGGGTTACGAAAAATTTCCTTAACATAATATTTCTAGACTGAATACTATGTTACATAATGAGACTTCAGTTGGTTAAAATTAAAATCTATTTTATTTAAGTTGGTTCTTAAAATCACTTTTAATTGCTTTTCTTGATTTTACAAGATTAAATTATATGACTAAAAATATAATTGCATCTATGTCCGAGAGAGAAAAGCTCGAAAGTAGTTTGTACCAATAATGTTTGACTACTTCCAAGAGGTAGCAAAGTCACAAAGAATAAAATTAAAACGTCACTCACTAGTGTTCTAGCGAATAAGTCCAAATTTTTTGCCCACTCTTCGACTCTGCTGCGTATGGGCCCGCAATTTCTCGAGCTGAGGATTGTGCTCACATGGATGTTGCTCTCGTCCACGCTAGCCTGTATTTCGTCCAGACCGCCCAAAACGTACACATCTTTGGCGTCTTTATGTAATATAACTGGAAACTCTAACGTCGCCCATATTTCTTCCACCTAAAATATGTATATTTTATATTAATACCCTCCCTTGGTGCCTAGCCTAACCTTAGATTTATAGCAGTTTATATAAGTAAGGCCTTGAAATTGTAATAATCTTTCACTTCCGAAACACCTTTGACACTTATGACATACCTTTTTCAATAAAGCTTCAAGGCCAGCTTCCGAACTAGCTTGTCCTGCTACCTCCATTAATTCCTCCGCATGCTGGAAAGCTTCTAAGTCCTCCAGCACTTTCAAAGTCACTACCATATCCGGCGTAAAGCGAGTGTGTAATATTTCTTCAATCTTCACCCAGTGACGCGGTTTTAAAGCAGGGTTTCGAAGATACGACATCACTGGCAACTATTAACATAAGATATATATTTTTCTTTCGTATTATTAAAACGACTTTTTACAAGTTTATTAGATTTAAAGGAAAGGGAAAAAAGAATTTATTAAATATTTATTATTTTATACCATACTAATAGTTTGGGCGTTCACGGTTCATATTGCAATTAAATTGTATTATTTACATTCGAATTACAGGTTTTAGGTTTGACCGACATGCCTAAGACTGAAAAAGTTGAAATAGCCAGAAGAGGTTTCTCATAAATTTATTTGAGAAAAGTCGTAGAGTATTTAAGATGTTGCCGATTGGATATCCCATCAAACACGCCTCCAGTCTTACTAATATTATAAATGAGAAAGTTTGAAAAAAATAGCAGAATGACAGATTTAGAAGGATTTTCGTCACAAACTCAATATCGAGCGAAGACGCGTGTTTAGCTGGTTATTTTATAATTATTCTTCGAACTTATAATTTTAAATACCTTTTCCTTAATGATATCAATTGTCTCCTTGCACCCAGGCACTATTTTGTTAGGCGGTAGTCCCTTATCCAGCTGATTGATTATTTTACCAAAGTTAGTGGTCGTCGTCTGTATCTCGTCCATATCTAACGTGTTGAAAGGTACTTCATACCTTATTTAAATATAGATTTTGTTTAATATAGGAAATAACATGTATACATTTTAAATATATAGATATATATTCCTTGGGGAAACATTATTTACCATGTTTTGTATGCCTCATGCCATTCCTTAGCAGTCTTCCAAAGCATTTGGCGCAGTTTAACATCCGTTATTGCTTCATCGAGCTGCTCTAGTCGAGCCGGTGGCATCTACGATTTTATATTAAGAAAAAACATTATCAGAGACATTTTTTTACTACAAACACCATTAAATAGGGTTATTCACTTATGAACATTACATTATAAAGCTATCGGAATATTTAAGATAGTGCTGATAATGTATATTTTACTTACTTTAAATATTTTCTGCCAGTCCCTTATCTGTTTATCCCTCGCAGAATAGCCGACTAATTTTTCCATTAAATCATTCAATACTTCCATAACTTTCTCCATGTCTGATTTCTCATCATAAAGCCACGGTTGCTAAAAGTAATGCGATGCATTCATATAATTAACTGGAGAGTTTTACGTTGATTTGTATTCAGGAATTCGATGAAGTGCTATTACAATTGTAAAGATAATGGAATCTGGCATAAGAGCATTATTAGGAATATGTCTAACTTTTTTAATAAAAGTAGTAATTGTCTATGAGATTATCCTTTTGTCTTTGATGAAATTTATATAGGTCCTTACATATGAAATTAGTGTTTTGTCGTACTGACCACTTTGATGTGAAATGTCTCTTCTTTGATTAGGAATTCCAAATTCAAATTTATAAATTCATTTAGCTAGTACATATGAGTTTTGAAAACAGTCATTCATTTGTTTTTTCCTCATTATTTTTTTCTTCGGCGTCGCTTATTACCGCTGCTAAATAACCGATATTTGTCAATCGCTCTAGGCCACTGCTGTTTCACGACAAAGCAAGATCACACATAGCACAACAAACAACCACTAAGTTAGATGAGCTACAATTGGAATGTCTGTGACATCCACCGTACTCCCCGAACCTTGCTCCATTTTTTCCGGATATTGGACAACTTCTTACAAGGAAAAAAATCAACTCCGAAGCGGCAGTCCAAACCGCTTTCAAAGACTATTGATTCTCACCCCCATTTTTTAGTAAAAGGATCAAGGAACTAACTATGAGATGGCAAAAGTGCAAAGACAACAACGGTGCATACTTTGATTAATTAAATATATTCTCCCGTACAAAATGCCAATTTCATATGTAAGGACCTAATATTTGACATTACATAAGAAGGCGGTGTGAATAAGGTATATACCAGAGCCCTCTCAATCACAAAAATGTATATCTCGACCAATTATATCGCGTCAATTCGATGTAAAATGTTGTTTATTTGGCTTTGTCCTCTTGTGGTTAGAATAGACTATAGAGTATTATATAAACGAGACCAGAAACTTGGTCTAATACATACAAGCATAATACAACCTCATACCGCTATTTCATCCCTGAGTTTGTTAATATCAAGAATTAGCTCCATTATATCCTTTCCGATTTGGCTTGCGAACAAACCGGCGAGTTTGCTTCTCGTTTCAAGACGCGCGTCTACATTCGTACGTAATGTGCCCAATATCACACTTAAACCTAAAGAACAAAGACAATTATAGAACCTGTGTACTGCATGAGAGTAAATAGTATAAGTATTATATTCTCATATAGTATTTACTGCTGCTAGGCAGACGCCTAATTATCTCTTTTGGATATAATAATTTTTAGTAGCTGTATTTGTAAAACTTGGTTGATGAGTTGATGGTTGAACGAGATAGCTCGTAGGGTTCAGCCAGCGTTTGTAATGTAAATGCAATAAAATGTGCAATACTGATGACATCACATTAGAAACCTCTAAAATTATCAGTGTTTCTCTAATATATTAAACCTATCTCTTGAATCATTCTATCTATTTAAAAAAACCGCATCAAAATCCGTTGCGTAGTTTTAAAGATCTAAGCATAAATAGGGATAGGCAGACAGCGGGAGGAGACTTTGTTTTATACTATGTAGTGATAATAAAAAATGAATACACACCGAGGAATTCATTCATATCATCCGGCGGTATCCCGATATTAAATTCACCCATAAGATCGTACAGCTCTCGTAAATATTCCAGTCTCTCCTCAAGACGCGCCACCCTACTTTCGAGTCCGTCCAACAAGTAATTAAAGGCGACCAGCTCGCCGGCGCTCTCCGGTTCATTAGATATGTCATTGTTGATGGAATCAATGCCGGCCAGAATATCTTCGATGCAATCGTGACCAATACTGATAACGATAGTATTTTTTAATGTTATGATATTTTGTACATTACATAAAAAATATATTGACTGTGTTTTATACCATCCGCTGCATTTATATTTAATCTAATTTAAATTCTGATGTTTAGAAAGAAAATCAATCGACGCATTTATGTATGACCTATTGATTGAAGCCCACTAGTGATAGTTTAATAGCACAAAACGAAGCGAAATAATGACAATCACCGATATTCAAGTCCATGCAACATCTTAAAGATGGAGAAAATTGAGTTGAAAGATTCAACGGAATTTTATTTTTCTTTTATACAAAAAATACTTTTAGTAAAGCGTGTTAAAGTTCCATAATACTTAATGATAAATATATTGTCTAGTTTAACCTAACGGGTTATTTTAATATACTCACTCGGGGGTGACGTTGCTAACGACGTCAAACAATTTCCTCGGCTGAGGTCTGAATATTTCTTGGAAAGGACAAAGGTTAAGGAACAGCAAGCCCAACGGTTGGTAGCTAACAACTTCCTCGATTTCCTCCATTTGTCTTACAAGTTCGGTACATAATTTCCGAAACTCATTTACGTCTCTTTCGTTCCTGATCACGTTCAAGTCTAATTCGTGTGCTTCTCTAAAATTCGCCATGAAAACATTCAGCCTTTGTAAGAAAGTCCAAAGGTTATCAAACGACTGATGTACGGCTTGCGGTATAAACATAATGTCGCTCATCATTTTCTTATCCTGATTCATTAGGAAGTATAGATTTGGCGATTGTCCCGCCGACCATTCCATTTGTTTTCCCATAACCGTCGGCTGCACAAACATCTGCAAGGTCTCTTCGTTCAGGAAATTGTGGAAAGTTCTCACGTATTCGTCCCAGTAGTTCGTTATTTTTCCAAGATACTCAGAAATGACTTTTTCGTTTGGGTTAAGTTCAACTTCACCAGATCGCAGGACATACGCGTCGACTTGGAAAAGAGCCCACTGATTAAGAGAAACGTATATATTTTTAAGTCGATTCGGAGCATTGTTTTGAATATTTTTAGTTTAATTTTTTTTATATCTCACTAATTTATTTAATGTATAATATCTATAGTAGTAAATAACGAGAAGTTTTTTTTTATTATTGACATGACGAGCGTGAATATTATGTTCTTGTATAGATATATAAAGGCAAATGTTAGCGTGTTAGATGATAATTATTCAAAATGTTTACATTAAAACGAATGGATGGTTCTAGATCAAAATTTTAAGTGAGAAGTCTTAGAATAGTACGTAAAATACAATTCGACCGACTTCAAAAGTGCGAGGAGTTTATACATACTTTGAATATGCCCAGACCGATCGGCATTCGATCCGTATCCGTAACTAATATATTAAATTGTTAATATTGCTAAGAGAATCATAGTAGATTCTTTGGATTTGTTTTTAAATTTTATTTTTTCAGTCATTTTCACTAACAACTAATTGTAATTGTGTTCAAGCAATGCCTATATACAAACCTTGCATTTATCCGTCTCTCGAGGCAAAATCTCCAAGACTTCGTCTACGGCGCTACCGGCAAGGAGCTCTGGCGAGGGTGTGAAATCCATGTGTTTTCGGAGCAAGTCTGCCATTATCATGTTCGACCGCTTCGTTAAGCGGTGAAGCATATAATTTTTCATATAGTCTACCAATTTAATAAAACTGTAAAAACATACAATATTTTATTACTTAAATATTTTCTAATTTTATATTGGAACTAATATTTTATGCTATACACGGGTCTTGAGTCATCGTAACTTGTCTCTGTCACTCGCTTATAATAATTTGATATACTTATTGCCATTGCACTCGCACAGGTGCCGGGGTAACGAGACGCTTCTATTTTTAGGTAATTAAGTATACATAAAAACACTTATTACACACCTACTATTATGGAGAACAACATTCACACTTGTGAAAAAAGCAGCGAAGAGCTTTTTCAAACGGTTTATTTACATACACGTAATTCTAATTTCAAAATCTATACTCGTTGAGCATGTGATTTTAGTCCTGTGCAAAAACTGTGAATGATTCCGTATTTTAAGCCACAAACTCATGTATACTGAAGTGAAATCACGGGGCACACCTTGTATTATATATAAATTAAGTTAATCTCATATTATAAGTGTTATTTCGCCTCAACTTTCAGAGTCGACAGTGATGTGTAGAACACGTGAATCTCAATATGATGGCTGCTGGTTCGAGACCAGACAAGCATCACTGTTTTTTTTTATGTGCTAAAGTTTTAATAGCTTTGACTACAACTACGAATAACAATGAAACTACAAACATGAAAACTACCGACGTAAAAAAATATATAAGATATACATTCCTGCGGGGATAATAATAAATATATCGATAAAATTTTATCACTATATGTTAAGGAAATCGGGACGTTAAATAGCTCTCCTAAAAGAAGTATATTTTTTTAAACTCCTTATTAACAGGTGATAAAAAAGACATTTGTCTTAATATTTACAATTATTATTACATCTTTACAAATAATAGTAGTCACGATTCAACGTCTATCGATTATATATGAGACTCATTCTGTAGTTGCAAACCGACAAAATGACTTGAGCTCAGCTCGTCTGCATGAAAGGTAAGATATGCCGCATACTGAAGGCATGTGGGATCCACTAACCCGTATTGGAGCAGCGATAAGCTCCCAACCCCTTCCTTATAAGATGAAGCCATAGCCAGGCAGTGGGACATTCACAAGCTATTATTACAGGTATACTACTTACCACGCAAGTCTTTCGCAGTATTTTCTCTTATTTGCCTTTTCAGTGTAAGACATGCCCCCCGTCGGTTTGCCCCGTATTATTTGAAACGGCAGTACATTTCTGTCGTCGTGAGTAAAGCCCTGCTGGTAGAGAGCTGCATGACATGCCGCAGTAACTACTTCCAGAACTATTGACCGAAACGCCAAGAGCTTATCACGAACGTATTCGACGCATTTCATCTGTTATATAAAATAATCTATTTAATGTCCATTTCAATTCTGGACCACCTGGTGGTATGTGAACATTGGCGTTGTAAGAAATATAAACCTATCCTTACATCGCCAATGCGCGACCAACCTTGGGAGCTGAGATTTTATGTCCTTTGTGCCCGTAGTCAACATTAAAATGACGACCTCCGTGGTCGAGTATTGTGTACACCGTTTTCATGGGTACGCCAATCCGAGGTCCCGTGTTCGATTCCCGGCCGAGTCGATGTAGAAAAAGTTCATTAGTTTTCTATGGTGTCTTGCGTCTGGGTGTATGTAGTACCGTCGCTACTTCTGATTTTCCATAACTCAAGTGCTTTAGCTACTTACATTGGAATCAGAGTAACGTATGTGATGTTGTCCAATATTTATTTATTATTAAAAGTAAGAAATATTGTTTTGGCGGAAGAATATATGATGAGTAGGTACTACAAAGTAATCAAAATTCACGTTACATCAAATACTGACCTGAACTTCAATGAAGTAAAAGAAAGCGGTATCCATGTCCCGCGATACATCGGCAAAGCTTTTCATGTACATATCACAGCACATGGCTTGGATGCTCAGCAGGGCTTTGCCCAAAACAGGAGTAAGAGTGAATAATTTATTAGCAATCTTCGTTCGCGTTTTACTAAACTTACGAAACAATATTGACTTTCGCCAAACGTAATAAGCTTTCCAGTATCGATAGACACGAAAGAATTTGATCTGAAATCGGAGAAATTAAGTAGGGTTTATGATTTCAGAATATATTTTCTGTGCAATATATTAACACGGTTAAAATCAGATAGCCCTAATATTTTAACTCATACGTTATTTCAACTTTGACTGATTGACCTTTAATCATACGTCGTTTCCAACGGATCAAAAGAAGAACATAGCAGAGCAGGTTCCTCAATAACTTTAACATTTGATAAAAGGAGAATGAGAGGATGAACGACAAATGTTTAGTAAATTTTATTATTCAAAAATTTTTAGACTACATTCCATAATAGCAATTGACTGATATTTTATCTCTGAAACTAGTTCTTAATGACGCAAAATTTTCATCAAATCAATCAGAATTAAATTACATATATACAAACTTTAAATATGTTCTTTAAAGGAACTTACATCTGTAAGTTGTACAAATATAGTGTACTCCTGTTCCCATTCGGCCAATTTTGTAAAAACCATTTCATTGGTGTAATGTGTAACACCACAAGGACTAATCGTAAGATAATTCTTTTTATCTATTTCCTCATAAGGTACAACCCTGTTGAGAATGAATTTAATGATTAAATAATTTTATTTCAATATACTTTTTTATATTTATTGTCAAGCAATGATTAGGTCACAAACTCAAACTCAAAATTCCTTTATTCAACTTAGAAGCATTATACTTTCTTATTGATGGTCAAATTAAACACTACCACCGGTTTGGAAAAAGGAACACCCTGACCTGAGAAGAACCGGCGAAAGAAACTCAGCGGGTCTTTTTTTTTTGTCAAATTAATTACATACATAACTGTGTATGAATAGAAACAACCAGGAGGAGATCGTTTCATTCCCAAGGTGTGCTATCAAACATAAACTCACTAATTGTATAACCTTTAGCACACAAGCATTACTTAAATTTTATTTTTAATTTGGCAACAGAAGCGTTTTGAACGCTTTCTGGGATCCTGTTGTAGAAGCATATACATTGCCCCACAAAAGAGTTACTGACTCTATGCAGTCGAGTAACAGGAGTAACAAGATTGTGTTTGTTCCTTGTACCGATGGTATGAGAATCACATTTTCTCATAAAAACATTAATATTTTTCCGTACATACAAAACATTACAGAATATATATTGATCACATCAAAAATATGATACTTACTTTATATGATAAGCTTAGCAAAAAGAAAAACTATTAATTAAATTTAATAAAATCTTACTTGAGATAGTATGGTGTGAAGTAAACATTCTGTGGATGTACAGCATACATCATGTACAGAAATCCACCGGAAGGATCAGTACGAATTTGTTTTATTACTTCCTTTTGTGAGGCAACTTCGGGTTTAATCTTTAGAGGGTCACTTGTATCAACTACCCTTCGATTCATATCAGAGCTGCTGCTGGATTCACGGATTTTAAGTGTCTTCTTCTTTTTTTCTTTAAATTAATATGTGAATATTAAAATTATGGGTAAAATTATTAAGGCTGGTGGGTTCCACCCACCAAAAACGTTTGCCTGTAATTTATTGTTTTAAATATTGTTAAGAACTTTCTCAGTGGAACATAATATGACATCAACTGAAGCCTCTAAGCAGGCATGTCTTAATCCATGGTCTGCAATCAACAGGCACATGGTCTCACCAATGATGGTAAGTCTTGGACAATTGGTGAGTTGTCCCACAAGATATCTTAACATTTTTTGGGGAAGAGGTTCCCCAAAAACTGCTTTCAAGTGTGTGCTTGTTATGCTAAAGACAGAATGGCTTGTCTGTTAAGTAGAATAAACAACATGTATGTTTTGATTTTGATCAAAATAAGTACTCAAAGAAAAGATGTGATCGGAAGGAAATTGTTATGAAAATTAACTGGTGTAAGTTCAGGTGATTGTATGAGTAGAGTAGGACAATTAGATTTATTACAACACTGAGTCTTATCCATAGATCATGCAAGTAAGCCCAGGCAAGCATCACTCAGTTTTAAAATTTTTTAAGTTAACATTGATGAAAAGAATTGTTACACTAACCATGGTCAAACTTTATGGGTTCTAAATGTAGTTTTCCAATTTTCCTCTCATTCTTGAATCGATCTTCCTGGGCAATAGCAAATCCAGTCTGTAAAATATATGACATAGTTTAAAAATAATAAGAAATTCTGTAATTTATATTTAAACATTGTTAAATTTTTCTGTTATTTTTAAATAACTAATCATTCTTGAGCGATACAAATCAGCATAGCTCATTAAATAATAGCTACTGTTACTATTATTTTTAATATCATAAAAGACCTTTTTTTTAAATATCAACATTCTTTTACAGCTTAATTTAGTAAACAATTCATTTCATTTAAGAATTAAATATTTGCAATTGCCCATTGGTTTAGAATGCTTTTACCACCACTGAGTGTAGAAATACTTAGTGTGATTTAGGTGATAAATAAACTGAAAACATACTGAAACTTGCATATCATGAATATAAATTGTGCTACATTCCATACATCATGGCATCTCCTCAAGAAGAAAAGAGGCATCAGCCTACTTACTTTTTTAATGTATTCATTGCCATTTAATATGAACAAATTAATGCACTGTCAACATTTAAAATGCTCATAGAATGAATAATATATTATAAAAAAAATATGAAAATGGGTTCACCAAAGGTTCTGGTTCTTTTTCCACAAATTCTATTCTATCCATTAGTTTTTTATGAGGTAGGTGAAAAGGGATATCTCGAGATTTCCTAAAATAAAGCACAATGTTATCTCATTATTTTAACGATCAATAAAATCTTATCAAAGGCAACTTTTATTATTAGGAACTAAGTTCTTAAAGTACAATACAAGCATATTGTAACCATGTCTTAGTAGGCATTTTTTGATTAGTTATTTTATAAGTAATGATTTTTCATTTATATTATATAAATTCAACCTTAATATTTACAATCTACATCCATTCGCCCATTACAAAATAATATCGTCTTGTGAAAATTGCAATATGAATTTTGAATGGTATTGCTCGTTTCATATCATAGAGTTAATATTATAGAAATAAGATAAACAATATTTTGATGCATATTTAAAAAAATGTTTTAAACAATTTTACCTTTTATAACAAGTAGGAGCTTTTTTAACATTTCTTTGTAGTGTTTCTATTGCAGGTAATGTCGTGAATGTTGATCTACGTCTCTCCATTATTGCAATTATTCCTATTATTACAATTTAACACCGTTCAATAAAAAGAATAATTATTAACATAATTCTACTATTATTAAGGCACTTTGAGTTTAATGTTATTTGAAAAATTGGGTTTCCATGGACACACAATTCATTATACGCTTCTAAATGAACTAAATTCAAAATAAATACAAAAACGCGGGTTAAGCTGTCAAAACAAGAATTATAGAAAATTTCAATTTTTATTACCAACATGACAAAAATGGTGTTTCATAGAGTTTCATTAAAATTCAGTCCATAAACAAAATAATCAATAACATATTAAAATCATTGCGTCTGGTTTAGATGTCTATATGCATTTTATTTGTATCATATAATTATACTATACCAAATATAAATAAAAAAAGCTTTTCACCAATAGAAGAAAAAAACATTTTGTTTAAATGTCTGAGAATAAATATTTGGACCAATATGATACTCACAAGTAATTACTGAAAAGAAAAATATTACAAGATTAAGAAAATAAAGACTTATTTTTGATTTTCTATTAATTCTAGAGTGGCTATTCAAAATAATATAGCAATTAACTTAAGAAATGCTGATATTTATACCTGTAATATTTGATATTATAAACTAAATTAGACATTTTGTTTTCTGTGGGAAGTAGACGAACATAGTTCTATGAAACTATGGATAATAAAAGTAGTGCCAACCAGAGTCAGAACAGAATTGTATTGGCATTGGCGCTAGTTTATTAGATAAAATCTTATTTTAATTTATATTGAATTAAATACGTGTGTGTTTTCTAATGTAAATTTCCAATCATAAAATTTTTGTTACCCGCTTAAATTGTTACAGGTAAGTACAACAACTTAATGCCAAATGTAACTTTCACTGCATCCAGATGTACGACGTACGTTAAACGTTTTATCAATAAAATGAAAAATTCTCGATGTTTTACCTATAACAACTAACAAGTATTATAAAATAATAACAATTTGCAAAATGTTTTTTTTTATAGATATCCGCTGTACCTATATACTATAATTTTTTATTGATATAAGTCATTATTTAAAATGCGAAAAAGCATAACAATAACTATTGTAGGTATAATGTAAATTATTTTAATACACCTATATCATAAACAATATTCAACGTTTTTATTAGCGTTTTTAAAGTTATAAATTTTTTTTAAGTTTTATTTGTTGAGTCATATTTGGGATGGTTGCAGTCAAAATTTCACATATATTCACAAAAATCGATAACTAGATCGAGTTTTCTCTATTTTCTAAAGCAGTGATTTATCCTTGCGATCTTTGTTATTGCTATTGTTTTTATCAGTGCCGTAAACAGTAGGGAGTGAATTTTATACAAATCTATACAACTTCTTGCACTAAATTAAATAACACTAAACATAACACTTATAGTCATTGCAATTATTATTGTTAAAATTAGTTACACTTTAATAATTAGGGTAATTTATTCACAGGTATTCAAATGGGATATTTAACTTAAAAGCCATCTGGGCTTCGTAAGAAGCACATATATTTTGGTTGTTAAGTATTGAATGGCTATGTATTACTACGCAAGTAAATTGAATGAGGCGTCATGTAGTGGATGCAATGTGAAGGTAAGAATGAAAAGAATTTATTTATTGCACTGCCTTTTGTCTTATTAATTGTATGAAATTGAATACTAAATATTTGTGGGTGCTGGCGTATTAAAATGAAATATAATGCAAAATATTTGTGGGTGCTAGTGGTGGTCGTGTTGTTCATATTGTGGTGTATATTTACAGTAGGCATTTGATTGTTATATATAATAGTGAGATTGTTAACCTGTGCTTGCTATTATTTTTGAAGTTGTATAATACTTTCAAATACACATAAAACAAATTTCAATGTGAACTCTGATGCTCCCTAGTTGCCACCCCCACCATCTGAGCCTGCTCCGCCACCACCTGATCATTCTTCTATTACACCCGATACTACGCTGCTCCACGGGACTGGTCTCTCTTATTATGATGTAAGTTTAATTCCTATTTCTGTTTGGTAAAAATATTTCCAATTTATATTGTTGTTATACCCTGTTCAAGTTAGCTCGAACTTTTTGACAGATGGGCTAGTGATGAGAAACAGAAAATATAACATATATAACAGTCGATGGAATGATGTAATGCATAATTCAAATTAGAATAATTAGAATTCAAAGAGACTCCAACCAAAAGTACCCTCATTTGTAATAATAATTTAACAATGATCTTTAATAAGGATTTTTGTAATCAATATTTGTACCAATTACTGCCTGTTATTCGCGTCCCTACCGTCCCACCGATGTAGCATTATACAAGCGTCTATTATTTTCAGTGTTTCTATTTAAATTTTACTTTGAAGCAATAATATATAATAGAAAAAGTCTTAAAATTTTCAGATAACACTTGAATCTTTAGGAACTTGTATTATATGATTTTTTTTAAATATTTTTACAATTTTTAAAATCATTAAATTAAGAAAATAATATGTTCATCATTGCAAAGTTATGTCGATCAGAAAAATTTACATCTGTCAAAAAGATCAAGCTATCTTGTATAGGGTATAGTAGTTCTATTTGTATAAAATACAATGTAAACTAGAGAAATAAGCAATATTTCCCAGTAAATTTATCATAGTGATGTGCTGGCTGTCCATATTCCTTTCTTTGGATACAGGAGGAAGACAAAATGTCAAATTAAAATCAAATCAAATTCCGTTATTCAATATGGAAGCATTATACTTATTTATTGATTTCACTTTTTCAATTTATTGATTTCACACAAAGATTTTGACTTTAAAATAAAAAGTAATAGATTCAGGACCACTGAGTTTATTTATTGTAAAAATATCTATCACTTGTTCGGAAAGAAATACCTCAGATCTGAAAAGAATTGAAAGAAACTCAGCATTTTCAGGGAATGTGGAATTTGTACATTATTAAATTTGTTTTAGTATATGAAATTTTAATAAAGGGTACCAATGAGATACTATTTAGTTTCATTTAAATTTGTATTTATTGCATAAAATCACACATTTTGCACATTTAAATTGCATAATTTAATATTTTAACACTTATTCTGCTGAGATATCAATATAATAAGTTATAAGATACTATTAATTTTTTATGATGCAATCAATCCTTGTGCTATTATTATTTTATCAATGAAATGAAATATTTGAATGTTGTTATAGCTATGAGGTATCAATAACATAATAATCTAGGTCTGTATCCATATTTGCAGATCTAGACATTATTAATCCATATCCATAGACATATATCATTAATGAACTGGCACATTACTAATTGATATATAGAATTTCTGAGAGAATAATTTTACTTATATATTAATAAACAGTTCATCGCTAAAGATTAATCTTTGTTTTACAGAATGATGATTACTATTCAATGGTAAGAGGAAACAAATTTATGTCTGAAAATAACTGTAAACACACCACAATGAATGGTGGTATCAATTTTTCTAGTGCTCAAACTGCTGAAGCACCCCAGGTATGAATATTCAAGCATATTGTCCAATATATATTTTTATGAGGTTTAATTTTAGGTATTAATATACATTATTTTTCGAAGAAATATTATTATAATCTGTTTTTTTAATATTATCAAAGTTCTAATAATAATTTAATGATTTTAGTTGGCAGCGGTTGTGGCTCCTACTGTAAGGTCAGCTATTTCATATCCTGAGAAAACTGAAGTTGAGTATAAAGATGGGCACCTAGCGAGTGCTACATTCGACACTTTAGTGGAAATGCTGCGTCCTGGAGCCAGCAAGTCCTTCACCTTTACATTCATACTATGCTCTCGTTTATTTGCTAAACCTCATGAGCTGCTATCTAAAATATCTAAAAGATATTTCAAAAGTTATGACAGTGTGGTAAGTGAAATCTAATACTATTTTATTACTATTCAAAATGATTTAGAAGTGAATGTATATTTTTATATTTTATATATATACCTTTTGCTAAATTAATTGAAATTATTTTCAAAAATATTATACTTCCTTATATAGTAAAATTACAATTTGCACATCATATAAAATGTTTAAATTCAATGCAAATGAAAGAAACATGAAACATAAGTGCGATTTATATATTATTTTCGCCTATATTCTTTCTTACATCGGGTTATTAGGTCAAAATTTATTGATTCCACAGCGCTTGGAACAAAATAAAATTTGAACTGTGACCTGAAATAGCTCTAACAGACTAACAGTTATTTAAAGATAGATTATAACATTTCTCATTTAGAATTCCATTATGATACACTAACGTTGGTTGAATAATGTTTATTGTAATTAAAAGACAATGAAAAAAATAATTCGATGATAAAGTGATAGTTTGTGTCTCTTGCTATGAACTAGAAAGCAAGAATGCAAATTTTTCAAATTTTTAGGGCAACAGTGAGACAAGGGAGTTGTTGGAAAAGGAGGTAGCCGATATGGCGTCATTAGTACGGGTTCTAAGTCAGTGGACTGCTATGTTTCCATATGATTTCCGTGACGAGAGGGTTATGGCACTTGTGAGGAGTATTACCCAGAGGTAAGCAATTATTAATTTGGCTTATTTATATAATTTTAAGGTGAAATTACATAAATAAAAGGTGCAACATGATTTTAAAAATGTTTAGTGTTCAATTGCTTGGAATCATTTTTTTTAACACACTTTTCTTTTTATTTTGTTATGTATATTATTATAATAATAATGAATATTATTAATAGCTCCTTTTATTTCTGATAAGACTTTATTTTCAAATAAATTTGGTTTATTAGAATGTAATAAAGTCAATTTTAAATGTCAATATTTAAAAACAAAATATTATTTGTACATAGATGTGCAGCAGAACATATGTCATCTATAAGGTCAGAGGTGTCTAGCATGCTGGAGAGGTTGCTTGACAAGTTAACAGCCCTTGAGCAGTATGAAGAGACCCTGGTAGAGATCCCACAGGTCAATAGTGTTGATCAAATTCCACTGGTAAGCATCATTTATAAACATACATATATTATTAAGCTTTTTAATTTAATTACACCACTGTTAATTATTATTTATACTAATATTATAAATGCGAAAGTAACGGTCTGTCGGTCGCTCTTTCACTGCCAAACCAATTAACCGAATTTGACAAAATTTGGTATGAACCAAACTCGAACTCCAAGGGAGGACACAGGCTACTTTATTAGCCTAACACATGACAACAAACCCCTAAAACACGAGCGAAGCCGCGGGCGACAACTAGTATTAAATAAAACACTGCATTATAAGATGTCAGGTGGACAAATTTGCCACCTGATGGTCAAGTCACATTTACCTATGGACATCAGTGACCAGTTCATTCGGTTTCAATTATTGCAGTACCAGTACGATAATATCTGAAAACCATTCCTAAAACGATCAATATACTGCTTACCATGAAGTATATAATTCCCTGGTATGCGATCGATCTCGTCTCTGATGCTTGCGTCATTCACTCCTTAATCGAGAACAGAGCAATACAAGGTATTGATGATTAAATGATTAGGTTCACAGAGACCTCCCAAATTGGTCTATATATTATTATTAGTTTAAAGTATTACATAATAGTAGCATATCTTTACTTTAAACGAAAACTTTGATGTACTCCTAAATGGTTTCGACCACGGCGGCTAAACTCAAGGGAGACCAGCGTATTGCAGCGAGGTGCAGTACAGTTCAGGCGCAGGATCAACGGCTTTACGTTTTTTACGAGGCACGTGGCTACACACTTCCGATTTTTAGACTTTGGGCTGTTACTGAGACTTGATAGAAAAACCCCATAACTTTCTATCGGTCCGACCTGGGGTTCAAACTCTGCGGCTTTATATCTCAAAAAAAAAATATAGAAACTCTAGGACTTGAAATTTGGTGTTTCATTTGACGAAGATGTCAGACTATTATTATGTTATATAAGAAAAAACTTAGGATAAGATTCGGAATAGTGATGTATAAGGATAGAGTATTAGTATTTATGATTCATTTTTTTATCCAGGGAGATATCCTCACCCTTGGTTTGACACCAGTTGAGCTTGCAAATCAGCTGACAATGGTTGAACTGCATCGGCTTTCATTTGTCGGTCCGGAAGAGTTTGTGCAAACATTTGGTCCTGGTCAACCAGGGCAGTCAACATCTAGAAGGAACATCAGCTTACATCACGTCGAATCCAAGAGCACGAAGAACTTAGAGGCCTATGCTGACTGGTTTAATAGGCTCAGCTACCTTGTGGCTACAGATATTTTGAAGGTGAATAATTCAATTATTCTTTATATAATGTATTCTATAATTATTGAGAAGGTGTATATGAGTAGAGAATATTTGATTCATAGAATATTTTAATTGATAGTGTCATAACATAATTTGATAAATATTATATGTATTCATTATAAGTTACAAATGTTTAGCGTATGAGTGTATCATTTGTTGTTTTATTTGTCAAAGGCGGTAAAGAGCAAGTACCGCGCTAGGGTGATGGAGCAGTGGGTGATGACTGCGCGCGAGTGTTTCAATTTGGGCAACTTTAACTCGCTCATGGCTATCATAAGCGCGCTTAATATGGCACCAGTTTCGCGTCTTAAGAAAACTGTAAGTAATTAATATTTGAATTAAAATAAGTAAACTACAAATCATTTTCTCATAATAAATAAATCCTAAAATCGATAAAATTATAATTCCATTGTTAGTATTAAACATTATTTTGTGAATGTAGTGGAGTCGTACAAGCGCTGTCTGCGGCCAACAGCTGAGGCAATTGGAGCTTTGTGTCGAGCCCAGCGGTAATCATGCCAGGTGAAAATAATTTAGATGTAAATAATTTAAATTGCTAAGATGAGTAAATAACTTACAAAAAACACTCACATAACCCACACCGACTCGGTAGACATTCTAATTACGATTGTTCTATTGTATTTTTAACTTAGTCACAATTCGATGATTTTTTAAAATAAATACAACAATATTTAAACTAATCTAAGCTTAGTAGTTTCGCGTCGCAGAAGACTTATTATAGCAAAATGTAAATGGCAAACTTATGTTAATATATTCAAACAATATGCCGCATACGTCGATGAACAATATATTCATATGCGTGACTATTTTTATATCCTATTGTTTTCTGACCAGGTACCGGGCTGCGCTGGCCGCAGCCCCCACTGAGACTGCTGTGCCCCTCCTGTCTGTCACATGCAGAGATTTGCATTTTGCAAATCAGGTTTCGCCTACAAAGTTAGTATGTTTTCATTAATAATTTCTATTTTTGAAATTGTGTTCAATTATAATACATAAACACTGTCAAATGAATGTCTGACCAGATTAGTCTGCTGTATACAACCAAGTTTTTCTTAGTGACGAAACTGACGATATTAAAACTTTCAGATTGCCCGGCAACAGAGTCAACTTCGAGAAGATGTCGCTGCTGGCGCGTCACGTGAGCGCACAGCTCGCATCACGGCGCCTGCTCGGGGACGGACCGCCCACCACGCCGCCCACGCCGCCAACGCCACACGTGCACATCCCCGCCTGGCGTTTCCTCAGCGACCGCCCCACACTCGCCGAGTCAGGTCAGTATAGACAATATGCCCAAACATGGTAACACTAGTTTGAAACGACCGGAAAAAGCTCGGGCACCGAACCAGGATCCGATCCGATTTCAGGATCTACAGTTTTGCAAATCACTAGTAAATACTGGACCAGTGTGTTATGGTTCGTTGTGGCACAGGCTTTTGCTTATCACAAGAACCAGGGAACTCATTTTTATCTGTGAATCATTTTTTATGAATAAAGCATATTATTATTATAATTGAAAAAAAATATGGCAGTGCGCTCGTATCCTAGTACTGCTATTCTCAAAATGTTTATAACAGACTGGCAGGCCTTTTTGAAAGTGTGCCTGGTAAGGTATCACTCAATTCAGTTCAGTCAAATCAGTTGTTCTGCTGATGAACACCAATACTTTGTACGCTTATATGTTGGCCTGAAGTAGAAAGTAAGTCAGTGTAACGGCGAAAGGGACGAAGCATCTGGATTCCTATGGAGTAGTGTTTTATTATAGGCTGGTAAACGACCCATTCGTTTCGTCTTTCATAATTAAAATGCAAAAATGAAATAAATAAAATCATGCTTAGATCTGGCTTAAGTAATATTTAAATAACTTTTATTTGTGGACTAAAATCTCCTTTAATTTTATTACAGCACTAGAACTCGTTTCATTCGATCGAGAACCGCCCGTCGATCATGTCGAGAAGGAGCGACTGAAACGTCTCCGAGGAGCCATGTGAGGGTACCGCCGTTAAATTGTAAAATAAATATATTTTATTTTTTGTCAAATTGTTGAATATCGAAGTCTACATCCTTCTGAACTAATGATCTATGCAAAACTATACCATGTTCATTTCCAATATGAAATGTTTGTCGAAAAAGTATTATTTAAAGACAGTATACTATAAATTTTATAAATATAAATTAGTCGCACAATGAAATATATTAATAGAAATCTCATTGTATTCATATTTATTACGGACATAGGTCATTTTAGTAGTTTTTAAAATCCAATTTTTATTATTGTTCATAAATTCACTCGATTCTCGATGCTGTCTTATAAAATTATTATTAAAAAAAATTTTAATTTTTTTATCGTTAGTAATTATAATAATTAAGAGATTGTATTGATAATGAACATAGTGTAGTTGTATCAACTATTCATCGGTTTCTCTTTTAGGATATGAAATGTAGACAAGACTCAGGTCTATAAGGTTTTAATAATTACAAAAAAAAAATTGTTTATGTCTATACATAATATAAACTTTGTTGCATATTTAGATAAGAGCGAGATGTGAACATTACATCTGATTGATGACCTGAAATATATTCTTGCTCTGGTAATTTGTAATAGATGTCCGATCTCTGTGTTGTTCACTCGAATGTACTTCGTACTTTTACTATTCTATATTACTGATAATATATTGATGTCTCGATAGAATTTAATATTGGTACTGTTAAGTACATATTTATTGAAATGTAATCATTAAACTACCAAACTCTGTCCACGATGCATACGCAATCTCTTTATTTATTAAATCTAAGTTAATTAAATATTAAATAATCACATCAATTCTTGCCCTTCGGTATCTAGGTTTGCAGATTTTGATTACAGAAGACGTTACTTGAATTAAGTCAAATTAGTTTTTATTCAAACAGGATAAAATCCTTACATATAATATGAGACGCCATGACAGTTCTTACTTTAAAATGTATTATACAAAAAAGAAGCATCTAAAAGTACAAAAATGATAGAACAGCCCTAACGTTTTAAGCAAAAATGTCACACACGTTCATAGTAATTTGTTGGTCGAGTACCAATTAAAAGATTCATGAAATAGTACTACACGATAATGGTGCGACTTGTGTGCGGGTCTTCGTTTGAAGCAGTTCGTCTGCGATTCAGTATTAACGTTTATTCTATATTTAAAATATAAGAAAACAACTAATAGTTTTTACTTCATTCAATCGGCTCGCTTAATTTACATTAAATTCAATATGTTAAGATGAGGCTGTAACTACTCGTAGTCTCGTAAAAAGACGAACAAAAAGTGATCTCATATTAGGTATCTATTGCAGTTCGAATTTAGTTTATTGAAATTATAAAGAGAGTTATTTTATAGAAAATTCCATGAATGATTTGTAAGGAGAAATCTTTAAGCGTTAAATGTATTTGAAAACAATTTTATATTTCAGGGTAACTATTGAATAAAATATATTTTAAATTGCTTTTCAAAAAAAAAAAAATACATCTATTTATAAAGATTTCATTAGATATTTCCCATATTCGTCTATGTCAATATTATATTATTTGCAATGTTTAAGAAGTATAGAACATTATTTTTAGTCGTCTTACATTATCAGAATATTCGACTATTTAAAAGTTTTTCATATTTATTGGTACTTATAAATTATTTAGTACCGATGTTAGTGTAGTCCTACTCATTTATATGTTGATGAAATGTTCTTTAAAATATTTAATGTATCGACAGTTCAGTAGCCATTTTGATAATCCAAGTTCCTCCATGCATCAGTATTTATTAAGCGTGTCATTTTAAGAATCTCAAAATGTATTCGTACGGTTTGTACTTAATGTTGATCTCAATAAGGAATATTTAATCATGAAGTGTGCTCCAGGTCGCTCAAGTGACCGTGTGTTGTGGTTGATTTATATTTTTCGGGAATAAATATTGTATGAAAAAAGAGTGCATGAATTTCTCAGTGAATTTTATTTTTAAGTTGCACGATAAGCTTACGGAGTAACTACGGTAACAATAAACTTAATTAATAGATTTAAGAAGTTAAAAAAAATATCTGTATACATTAAAATATCATTGTATTCTACATTAAACCCCTAAGGTCTTTTAAACTGCATGTTGAAATAGTTTCACATGTATATAGTGATTGACAATAGAGCATCTGCACTTTGAACAATTGCAAATTTATCAATCGAAATAATAATTTTAGAGTAACTTAAGTGTTTAGGGTAAGAGTCAATTTTTATGTCGATTGTATTTTTTATTATTACTTTCCACTATTTAATGCCCGGCATGCGTTGCATTACCTCTTTAATTATTTTGTAAACCCAATACAACCCGCGCCACCTACTGTACGTTGATGATACTATGCGAGGTATCTTTACGCAATAAGTCTAAGTTGCAACTCAACCGAATCAAAGGAATTTTAGGAACGCATACGGGACAAAAAAAGATTTACTCACGTTTTAATTAAATTAATATAATTAATGCAGCGTTTATGATGTAATTTAAATGATGAATCTATTTCAGACTGAAAATCAATTATTCCTTTTTTTTATTTTATTTCAAAAACGAGAAATTGGAACGATTGGGCGCTCTAAACACTAAATATTTTTAGTGTTTTAATTTATGAGATATGAATGTTTAGAGTTATTTGCTCAATGATTAAATAATGGTTGTATTTGTTTTGATAGATGTGTTTCGATAAATTTGTTTATATTGTGATAACAAGTCACTTTGGATCTGATAAATGTCTGGTATATTTTTACTATAATATTTTTCTGCCGCTATATACTACCTCTCGAAACATACGCTTAATATTTTTTTTTATAAACATTAAATACATACATCTAAATGGCTTAAAACGGTAAATAATATTTCTCATCCAAAATTAATTTATATTTACAATCTTCTGCACATAAACAACATAAATGTTGTTTTCAAAGCTTTTTTATTAATTTATGAACATTTATGGCACAACTATGATAAATATGTGCTTAAGTAAACTATAATTTCGTTGTATTTATTAAAAATAATGATGATGCTATAATTTCTTAAGTTTCGTCTTTTTTGATGCCATTTTAGAAGTATATTAATGAAACATAAATTGATTAAAACAATTATATTTAGTAGTTATAATTATTATGTAACTTAGGTTATAGTATTGATTATATTTTGTACGCTTTAAGTTTTTTTTACTAGATAATTAGTATCTAGTTTTATATTTCAATTTAAATTGATCCCGGATGCCCACCAACTCGTATAGTGCTTGATATTTAGTCAAATTAGGTTTTATTTCGAATGCTCTCGGTTAGCTTAGTCAGTAGTATTTATTGTTATTTTATTAATAATTTAAATAATATTTTTATATGTTGCAAGCTTTCGCAAGAAAACGGATCGCTATTTTGTACTTCCGGAATATTGAAATAAAATATTCATTATAAAACTAACACTTTAAATGTAAAGATATTTTAAGTAGATTTTATCTTCTACCATCGAGATATGGATTAAATAAGTAATATCTTTACCCAAAACGAAACATTCCGTAATTAGACTGATTTTTATTGTTTTGTGTAACCAGGATTTTATGTTATACAATAATATTATATAAAGATTTTCTCATCCTATAGTTATTTTAATAGTTAGGAGACTTTTTTCTATTGATATGTACCTTATAGGTGGCAGGTCGATAGGAAATCTTATGCAGTGTTCAGTAGTCTAGGTTTATTTCACAGTATTACTAGATACATTTTATATAATATAGCTTTCTGGTTTAATAAATAATTGGCATCCTTTATTTTCTATTGCAATTAATCGAGAATTCAATAATATTTTGAAATCATGAAATATATTTGCATAGTTTTAGTTGGCTATTAAATGACACAATCATTTCAAAATTCTGTGTGAAAATGGATGACACGAAAAATGAAAATGTCGATTATACATATTTACTGACCTTCAGCACCTCCGTTTGATTGATATTGTATTCGGAATTTTCAAACTGTGTACACTTCATACAATATTTTAATATATTTAAATTTTATAGAAAAACGTCTATATTTTAAAGTATCAAAGTTACTTTTTTGATACAATAATGTCAGAAACAAAATTTAAATGTAATGTTTATAAATATTTTAAGCTCTTGTAAATAGAGGATTGAAAAACTGATAGAGACGGCATATGCATATATATATATTATATCACTGTGTTAGGCTATCGTAAGATATAATGTTTCATTTCACTAACTTGTAATTCTTTCGGATAATGTAAATGTGTCTTTTTGAAATCTGTTCGTGTTCATAGTGGATAATAAAATTCATTAATTTAACATTCCTGTGACTTGATTATGTATTTAGTAATAGATAGATATATTTAAAAGATTACCTATTTTACGCAAATAATTATCTCTTGTATAATTATTTGAAATCTGTTTTTAATTTAATCTTGTAGATTGTACTCGTTGGCCCGAATTTATTGGCACTCGTAATAAATACTTCTAACACAAACGTTTGTCCGTGCAGATTCTATCTAAAAATAAAATAAAATTATTTGTATGATATTCCCAGTGTTCTTGTATATTTATTGTACTTTATTTAGAAATTTATATCACAACAAAGACTCATTTTACGCGTTCCTTAAATGTATTATTACATAAATGAAATGTTAATTAGAGATCTACTATTTAATTAGATACTTAAGTGATTTGTCAAACGGTGTTTTTTCCAACTAAATGTAATCGACAAGTGTCGTTAATTGTAAAATCATGATAACTTTTGTGTCACTATTCTCATGTCGACGTGATGATTACATATTTGAAACAATATATGAATGTACTTAAAATATATCAATAAACTGTATTCATTCGAAATGTTCTTTTTATGTAATTCAAGTCCCTGGGATAAATTTGACTGTTCTAAGGATCAGATATTTTTTGTGGTGAAAATTTTTAGATCAAAAAGTAACGACCATTACGTTATGATTTGATTATAGTAATATAATTGATTTATAATTTAAATACAGAATTATAATACAAAATATTTTATTTGTACCTAGATTATTTACAGCTTACATTAAAATACATAATATTTCCTGTTGCTTAAGAAATATTCATTAAAGTTTATAAATGTTTTGCTCATTACAACTTATTAATTCAATACTAAGATTTTTACGTAAATATTTTAAAGTTAGTAGCTAGAGTAAATACTAAATCATTTTTATGATCAAAAGGCTACATTATTACCTAAATAAAATATATTAGCATCTTATTGGAGTTCCGTCGGGGTTAGTAGGCATCTTTGGCTTGCATACCTTTTTTCTTCCTTCTGCACTGCTCACCATGGTACACGTAAATGTAAAGTATCCGCACGAGGATGACTTTGTATAATAGGTGTGTGAATATTGTTTGCGTATGTTATTATCGCTGTCAAGAGCTCGAGTAACAGACTTTGAAACTGATACATATCTATTATTATCATTTTCCTTCGAACTCTGCAGCGACCTTAAGTTTTTGGGCTTTACATACTTTCCATAAGTCGAAGGATGCGTATATTTTATTTTACCCTTCCCTGGAGTTAAAGTAACGGTTTGTGCTTGAGATGGAAAATCTTTTGATCCTACCACGTAAGTCTTGTCCTTCGATGCAACTGATTTAACACTACCAGTAAATCCAACGGGTATTGTATATCCACCAGTACCTGGAACGCGTTCACCTGGTTGATAAACTCTATTTTCGTCGGGACGTTCTGTATCTCTTTGTATTATTTCTGCATTTTGGTCCTTTAAAGCTCCTAGTATTATGTGTTGAGTGTTGCCCCCAGTTGTTTGTTGTACTTCAAGTCCTTTTCTATTTGTGTTTTGAAGATATTGATGCGTCGGTGAATCTCTTGAATATTCATCATAGTTAGAATATTCATTTTGCTCTACATCACTAGCTTCATTGCCGTCTCCTTCATAACCTACATCAGTATCATATTCAGGCTGAGTTTCGTCTTTGTCAGTGGTAAATTCGTAGTCAGGCATCGATCCGTAATTTGTTTTAAAAGATCTCCTACTACCTAACAATGTAGGTCCATTTGAATACGTGGTGTTGTCTGAGTCCGGTGTATGATGATCTGTGTGAGGATGGCTGGCATACCTGCTTTCAGAATTTTTCATCGATTCATCAATAACATTTTCTGTCGTTGGCATTTCAACGTTTTCTTTAATGGAAGACGATTCAGATAAAGTTGAAGATCCTAATATTGGCGGTTCATAATCCAAAGATTGCGGTGTTTCTGTGATATCCATGTTTATTTTGTCGACATTTATATTTTTCTCTTTTTCATCAAAAACATCGATCTTTTCAAAAGGAAGTCTGTTAGGAAATACTGCATCTTTATCTAAACTTGCTCCTGATTGAGCTGCCCCATTATACGTTATTCCATATTTAAATGTACCGTGTAGCTGTGATTGTGATTGACCAGTTCGACCACTTGATTGTGCTGATGCCATACCCCCACCCGTAAATGGAATTCGTTGAAGATCATGTCTAGATTTATCTTCGTCTTTGTAAGGTGTAAAGCCAATTTGAGCTTGAGACGATGTACTTCCTGGTCCACGTGCTTGTGCATCTGCCATGCCGCCTTTTACACTACCCTGTACTTGTGAGTTTGATGAATGCATTACGCCATTGCTTTGTGACTGTGTTTGTACGGAGCCAGTTTCTGAACCCAACTGAACGTTTGCTTGGGATTTATTATTTTTGCCGCTGCCGGACGCTGAACTCGAAGCTCCTTTTTTACCCCCACTTACTTCACTCTGAGCTTCCTTATTTTCACCAGTAATTTGTGCTTGTGCTTGAAAAGATCCACTTCCTGTGTATGTACCTTGCACGCTTGTTTGCGCTCGACCCTTGTCATTACCACCTTTCGAGGATGCGCTTGCCGTAGTTCCATTTATATTTTGAGCAACATTAGCTTCAGCTTCTGAGTCATCCCCATCAGCGGCGACTGTGTTAGGATCCAAATAATTCTGTGGAACTCCTATTATAAGAAATAAAAATATAAATAAGTATAATTCTTAGTAAAATCTTAAAAGTTATGATTATGTTACTATTATACAAAGTAGTTTTCATCTTTTGAATACTAATTGTGTTTGCCCAGAGGTATTATTGAATATTTGAAGAAACCACATAATTTGCACGTATAGAACATTTTTTAAAACTTGTTTCTATTTTGAAGCTGTGAGCCAAATGGTCTGAACTATTTTGTTTTTATTTCTTTCTATACGGCAATATACATATATTTGAATTTTGCTTACCATTATAATCGGTATTTGGGCCCGTTGGAACCTAAAAAAATATGTTGATTATTATTTAATATTATCAAAATGAGTTTTGAACTAATTTTTCATGGAATATACTTACACCCTGGTTATAAAATCCTTGAGGAGTCTTGCTTTGGTTCATTCCTGATCCAGGGTAGGCGTTGCCTTTACCATATTGTCCTCCAGGAGAGACAGTACCACCTGTTGCGTAGTGACCTCCGGGTATAAGAGTATTTCCAGCATTACCCGTTGCGCCCGGAACATACTGATTGCCTGGTATATACTGTCCTGTACCTCTCGTATCAGTAGGTATATATTGTCCTCCAGGTACAGATGAGCCACGAGAACCAGAAGGCCCATATTGCCCTCCCGGCATAGTGTTGCTGCTTTCTCCAATTGGTCCATATTGACCTCCCGGTACTGTAGAACCACTGCCTCCACCTGGACCATATTGTCCTCCCGGCACCGTAGAACCGCTGCTTCCACCTGGTCCATATTGTCCTCCCGGCACCGTAGTCCCGCTGCCTCCACCTGGTCTATATTGTCCTCCCGGCACTGTAGAACCACTGCTTCCACCTGGACCATACTGTCCTCCCGGAACTGAAGTTCCCGTGCCTCCACCTGGACCATATTGTCCACCCGGCACCGTAGAACCGCCACTTCCACCTGGTCCATATGAGCTTCCCGGCATCGTAGAACCACTGCCACCACCTGGACCGTATTGTCCTCCCGGCATCGTAGAACCACTGCCACCACCTGGACCGTGTTGTCCTCCCGGCACCGTAGAAATACTGCTTCCACCTGGTCCATATTGTCCTCCCGGAACCGAAGGGCCACTGCTTCCATCTTGACCATATTGTCCTCCCGGAACCGAAGGGCCGCTGCTTCCACCCTGACCATATTGTCTTCCCGGCACCGTAGAACCGCTGCTTCTACCTGGTCCATATTGTCCTCCCGGAACCGAAGGACCACTGCTTCTACCTGGACCATATTGTCCTCCCGGCATCGTAGAACCACCGCTTCCACCTGGTCCATATGAGCTTCCCGGCATCGTAGAACCACTGCCTCCACCTTGACCATATTGTCCTCCCGGCATCGTAGAACCACTGCCTCCACCTGGACCATATTGTCCTCCCGGCAGCGTAGAACCACTGCTTCCACCTGGTCCATATTGTCCTCCCGGCACCGTAGAACCACTGCTTCCACCTGGTCCATATTGTCCTCCCGGAGCCGAAGGATCGCTGCTTCCACCTGGTCCATATTGACCTGGCACCGTAGAACCGCTGCTTCCACCTGGTCCATATTGTCCTCTCGGCACCGTAGAACCGCTGCTTCCACCTGGTCCATATTGTCCTCCCGGAACCGAAGGGCCACTGCTTCCACCTGGACCATATTGTCCTCCCGGAACCGAAGGACCACTGCTTCCATCTGGCCCATATTGTCCTCTCGGCACCGTAGAACCGCTGCTTCCACCTGGTCCATATTGTCCTCCCGGAACCGAAGGGCCACTGCTTCCACCTGGACCATATTGTCCTCCCGGAACCGAAGGACCACTGCTTCCATCTGGCCCATATTGTCCTCTCGGAACCGAAGGACCAATGCTTCCACCTGGACCATATTGTCCTCCCGGCACCGTAGAGCCGATACTTCCACCTGGTCCATATTGTCCACCTGGAATCGAAGGACCACTGCTTCCATCTGGACCATATCGTCCTCCCGGCACCGTAGAATCGCCGCTTCCACCTGGTCCATATTGTCCTCCCGGCAACGTAGAACCGCTGCTTCCACCTGGTCCATATTGTCCTCCCGGAACGGAAGGACCACTGTTTCCACCTGGGCCATATTGACCTCCTGGCACCGTTGAACCTATGCTTCCACCTGGTCCATATTGTCCTCCCGGGACCGAAGGACCACTGCTCCTACCTTGACTATATTGTCCTCCCGGCACAGAAGTGCCACCTGGCCCGTATTGATTTCTAGGCACAGAGGCATCCCCTGTACTACCGGGTACATATTGTCCTCCTGGTATGCCAATATTGTTTCCAGTATTAGTAGGTATATACTGTCCACTTGGATAAGTATTCACGCCATATTGACTCCCTGGTGCTAAAGGGCCCCCGGTATTGCCAAGTAGAAATTGGCCCGGCACAGTTGTACTACCAGTTGTTCCTGGTATGTAATGACCACCAGGTTTGTATTGTCCACCAGGTACATTGGTACCGCCACTTACTTCAGGCATATTAGTTCCATATGGAATGGTTGGCGTTCCTTTCACAGCTTCAAAATTATTTGGATACATATTTCCAGTTATTCCGTTATTTGGAATGACACAACAGTACACATTTCCCCCGGGTACTTGATAAGGTCCTGATGCTATAGGCCAGTTTATGTTTGGTGTACCGGATTGCCCTGTTCCGAATCCAACTGGATTTCCAGTTGTCCTAACTGCAGGATAAGTACCACCCGATACTCCATTTCCTACACTAGGAGTAAAATTTGAATCTACTTGTTTAGGATTGTTTGATTCGCCTTGTGTGATTTGATTAGGTGTCTGTCCTGGCCTATAAGTACCAACTTGAGGTACAGAATTGCCTGGACTCGTTGGAATGTCTCCTTGCCGGTGACCTTGATTTGGATTATAATTATCTACACCTGGACCTCTATTCGTTCCTGCGTTGATATTTGGGATATACCCACCTGCATGGGATCCACTGGGTCTAAAACCATTGCTATCTATGCTAGGAGCGTTGCTCTTTTCATTTGCTCCATTAGGTCCTAATCCACTTAAATCTTGCGGATTTCCCCCCATATAATCTGGGTTCCTACCAGGCCCAAAGCCTCCAGAGCCATCATTAGGCCTATATCTATCATCAATACCATGATTGGGATCATACCTATTTGGTAGCCTACTATCTATGCTTCCATTAGGTAAATACCCATTATTTCCAGGAACGGGTCTAAAATTTGCACCTTCATTACCATATGGATAATATCCATTACCTGTTGCACCATTTGGTCTATAATTATTACTTCCTAATGTACCTGGTCCATTTGGCTCTGTTCCGCTAGATTGGACATTTCTATTACCCGGTTTTGCATTTGACCCATGTAATCCTGGCTCTTGTACTAATCCTAGCTCATCTGGAATATTTTGTCCTGGCACGTACCGTTGTCCATCAGTTGGATTGTAACCACCATTTTGAGCAAGAGTTGGCCATGAAGATCCCGAATTTGGGGCGTATCCAATATCTCCAGGCTTATATCCAATAGGACGTTTTAAATTCTCTACTTCATGATTGGACTTGCCATAACAATCGTCACAATTAGGATCGTATAATGATTGACTTTGTGCTTGACCCATGCCGCTATTACCACCTTCAAGAGGAAAAAATGAGTGAAAATTATAAAAGACATCTTATAGTTTTGTTTAGTATTACCCAAAGATCCATGCTGACTTGGCTTTTTTTAGTTTTGTTTATATTTATATATAAAGGAAATGGTCTGATAAAATCGGCATCACGCCGAACGATCTCGTTGTGAGGTAATTTTTATTGTGGTTAATTTTGTGATAATTATGTTATTTTAATTACATCTCTTTATATTAGAAATAAAAAGCACTTAAACTACTGTTATTTGCTTGACCTTTTGTTTTTTAATTTGTTTAGGATTGTTTGTAGTTGCATAAAAACTAATTGAAACACTTTTATAGACAATTGCTTGACGTTGAACCTACTAGAAAATTGGTTCGCACTTACCGTTCAGCTTTTATGTGCTCGAGTCATCAATCGAAGTCTAGCGGTATGATTAGATTTATTGTATCTAGTCAAATCCGGACGGTAAGGGATAAACTTTTATATGGTGTTTATTTGGAGTATCGCAGAAAAGCTAAAAGTAGTAATTAATATGTATGTATTGCTATTAACTTACTGACGCTAGCTCTTGAAGAATCTGCTGCTGACAGAGCTTCAGCTCGGCCTTCATCTTTGCCATTGCCTCTGTCTATTGCCAAATACTGCGATTGAGTTTGTCCTCGATATCTTCCTCTGGGAGTAAAACTTTGACGACGTACTCTGGTTGAAATATCTAATGCGTTTTCTACCTCCTTCCAATCAAAGAAACGGCCAACTAAGATCACTTTATTGCAAAATATTTTTTTCAATTGTGTTTTTTTTTCTATTTGTCTGACCTGTGTCGAAAAAATTAAACATAATATCTTTAATACTTATTGAGTCATTTAATTTTGATTGAACGTTCTCGCTAGCACTCGTTGGTAACGCAGATTCTTTCGAGAAGAAATGGAAAAAACTAAGTAGGTTAATATTAATAATAATTAAAATTAAGTAGGCATATGTATATATTTTAAGGTTACATTTTTTATACACCTTGCATAAAAGAAACGACAACTTTCCACAGTTTTCAGTTTATGTGAATGGATTAGTAATTGTGGTAGTAAATTTTATTTTAGAAACGCTTTCTTAGTCTTATAAAATGATGTATTGACTTCGCCGTGTCTTAAATTTTGTCTTTATTTCTCATGTTAACATATCCGTCACTATTTCTATCAGAATAATAAATATTATACTTGAATGTACGTATATACTTTATATCAATGTATACGTTAATACTAGTATTTTTACATTATTGTTAATATTTATGATATACTGTGGTAATAACCAAACTATATTAATCGAACAAAACCTGCGATTGTTCTGGTACTGAGTTTACGTGTTAGATCGATTCGCGCATATGTAGCATCGGTTACACTAGATCTTTATTGTTTAATATAAGCTGAAAATTACTTGTCTTAAATGTGTTATGTTGGGTCGATTCAAACTTATGTATTTTAATATCACTTTAAACTGAATATATTGCTGTAAATTAATTTCCTATCGGTGATAACATCTTCTTAGATATTATTTTTTCTACTTTACAAAGTAATTATTTTTCTCCTAATCAAATTTCACGTACGGCTGCCAATATTAAAGTACATCCCTGTACGGGAGTTAATGTATGAATTAATAAATATATTCATACATTTTATTTTATTTCTCCATAGAGTACAAAAGTAAGTATCAGCTAAGTACTTACATTATCATATATCTGCGGAGCTTAGTGCCTAAAAAATGTAGATCCTGTACATTGTACATATTATAAATCACAAGTGAATGCGGAAGCACTGGTGCACTCTAATCCCTTTTTCCCAAAATCCGATGATAGTGCAATCGTGAGATCAATGCGGAACCAACATTTTACATTAACTTTGATTGTTCTGACTTTAATCTAGGCCATAATATAGTCATCAGATCATCGATTTATTTGGTCAAGATCACGTTGAACGTTATCGTAAACAGTTGATTATATCAAATATTGATAAAAGCCTTAAAATTATTGTTACACCTATTATAACCCATTACATACATATACATGTATATATTTATAATGTATTGTTATTACTTTGTAAGAGTAGTATATGAAGTACTGAGAATGTCAGTAAAATAATTTTCATCACTAAAACGGGGAAATTATTTTAATTTCGTTTTATCACTTCTTTCGCCTTGACACAATTGTATATAAGAGTTGCTCTAATAATTTAACAAAGTTCATTTAGTAACGTTACAGGTCAAGGAAACAAAAGATAGGTCTTGGTTCTTAACATAATTTTCTTATCGTATTATTTTTATGAGAATATAGAAAGAAATAATTAGGCAACTGTAATGACGACATTATTATGGTTTTAGTACTATTATACGATATCTCGAAGCTTAAAATTTACTTATATAATTATAAATTTATTATAAGAAATTTAAACACATTTGTATTAAAGAACACAACTCAAACTATCGCATCCATTATAATTATAAAGTTGAAGTTCGCTATCGGGCGATGAAAATGACGAAATCAACTACTTTAACTTGTAAGCTTAAGTTACACTACAAGTAACTTTATTGTAAAACATTGATATACCTTCAGTTATTTTTCATTCATCGTTTTATCTTTCCATGATGTATATAATAAAAGCTCAAAAGTCATTGACAAATGAACGACAATAAAAACGCGCTCAAACGACTGGATTTTAATTGATTAATGGTTAAATCGGCAGCGTTTTGAAACGCTTGAACTTTGAATTAAATTAATCCAAAAATGAATTCAATTAAAGTTGGCATTCTTTTAAGTTTCAAAACATTTTCAAGTGTCATTAGTTTTTTTTTATTGAGTACTTTTTCATATAATCGATGCCTATTAAAACTTAATATTATATTAATGCTATTTTAATAAGTAGAACTTATATAATACGTCCAAACGTTTTAGGTCAACGCGTCTAACAGATGATTGAGAGCTCAATCATAAGACATACATATTATTAATTTATTATACGAGATAACCTTAAAGGGATGTATGTCTTCACTCCGAAATTATTATCTTTAAGTAGGTCATATTAAATTGTGTCCATTTTTAAAATCTATGTAACGCATGTTTAATATATGTTTTTTATAATATTAACACGAGTAAAATATTTTAAAAATAATGTATTTACTAATTTTACGATAATCCTTTAATTTTTTTTTATAATTGTGGATATCCTCATTTCTTTAGATTCTATACTGTATACACTATTGGGATTTAATGAATACGCTTTTTTTAATGAAATTTAGCTTTACTTGATTCAAAATGTATTGTTTAATTTATATAATAATAATAATAGTGAATTAGTTATTCAGCTAATTAATATTTATTTTATGTTAATTTAACTTGTACCTACTTAACCCTTAATAAAAGGTAAATTAAAGCGATAATTATTTTTATAAATATGTCTGAAGTAAAAGATATCTTACATATATATATATATATATATATATATGTATAATACTCAATATCAATTGAGTATAGATCTATTAAGTAAGTATATAAAAAAATGTTCTACGGTATTATGACATGGGAATAGTTTAGACATAATTGAATTACGAAAAAAGGACGAAGTATAAAGCATTAATAAATTCAAATTAAACACTTAAGATTTCAATAAAAAGTTAATAAGCATAGAACATAGTATTTCTGTAGAAAAACATTTTAATTTAACACTTATTACTTATGTTGAAAATTGTTTTAAAAATGTACAAATACAATATACGCGAAATTGTATTGTAAAATATATTTTTTAAGATATGACTGAATATAGAAAATTTGTCTCATTTGATGGGATGCTTTGATATCGCTTTGCAATTATAAGTGAAATTTTAATATTCGCCAATGCAATCAATACACAAATATGTACAAAATAAATATTAAAGACAAAAAAATATTAATTATATTACCTTAAAGAATTTTCCGTGAGAAGAAATAAATCGTTTCTCGGTTAAGCCACAGTTATAAGGAATATTTGTTGTTATATGGCCATTTGTACTGATTCGATCACCTTCCAAATTAAATAGCCACAAAAAGCAGTTTTGTGTGCCTGGCTGCTTGCACAGCAAACGCTCCTGAAAGATTTAATTAGTTGTATATTATTATAATTTCGGATTAAAGAACCGAAAATTATTTAAGTTTAGGTGATAAATATGTTTTTTAATATAATTGCTTAAAATTTCAGTTTGATTTTGTTTACCTGAGTTTGCGAGTTCGCGTATGATATGAGAGTTAGTACGAGTATCGACAGCCGGGTCGGGCCGAGCACGCGCGGTGGTCGCATGGCGGCGGACGACGAACAAATTCTGCGGACACTCTGGCGCACCGCCCGCTACCTGACCCTCGAACTGAGATGAACTCAAACAAGATACACAGTTCAGCCACCCAATTTCGGAGATAGTACCCGATCGCTATACTTGCGCATAAGGAAGTAAGATGCAGATAAGACAGTGGTCCAGATTTGCGAAATTAGGCTTCCAAAATCCAAATGTGATAATTCCATTATATATCAGCTATTGCATCATAATTTCAACTTGAACAAAAAAAAATAAAGATTTCATGAAGAAAACGGAAAAAAATTATCCTTGAAATTTATACATCGCTTATTCCTGTATATTCTTAATAAATTTTAAGTTTATAAGAGACAATGGCGAGAACGGAAATATTTGTTATATCCTTGAATAGAGCTTTTGAATATTATATATAGTATATTTTTAGTGTATAAATTACATTACATTGATGGCAGTATTTTTCATAAGTCTTTTAAGTCTAACTACATGGTTAGATAAGATATCGATAATACGATGTCTACTAAGCATCTAGCAGACTAGAGGTAACTACCCTGGTAAGGTGATAAAAGTACTATGCTCTCTCTTGATGCATCGTTTCAGCTTCCTTTGACAGAAAATAAATAAACAAAAAAAAAATGGCTCTCGAAGCTCGATTTGAATTTTCATCTAAACCGTTTATTTAAAACTGTTTAATTTATTTCTACATCTTGACTCGTGAGTTCTTTGGACACTGAATTGGTCTATATATTCTACTCGGTGTTTAGTAGGTATGATAAATTAATTTAGATTAAACACTTTTGCCTTTAAAAGTAGTTATTGATGTAGACAAATCGAAACAATTTAATATTCATCATACATCATACATTTGTTTCCAATCGTCCTTCTTACTCTCTACTTTAGTCTTGATTTATTACTTTATCATAAATTTTGATGCGATAGAATTATAACAAGACAGCAACAAGGAATACTGTGGTTTAAATAAATAAAAGTCATTTATATATATTTTTTATTAAAAACTATATCAACGAGTATAAAGCTGATAAAATGGTGTCAAAAGGGTCTACGATCGTTGAATCTGCCGTTTAATACAGCGATATAAATCACAAAATATGAGAAAAATTTCATGACATAAATACCTATGTATAAATTTTCGCTGTAAAGTTTTATTTTGAGAAAAAATATTGCATTTTCTTGTGCTCATTACATTAATATCACCAAAACTATGACGCATTATTATTCCTTTAAACTACATTTATTACTATTCGTACAAATTGTGAACCTTATTGGAGTAAAGTTGACTAAAGCTTACAAATTACTCAAGAAAATTGATTTCATATTGCAAAATAAGCTGTAAGTTTTTACTTGAGCAAATATCCAGTGAATGAACTTCTTACAATCTAGTTATTTCTGAACTAACGTTTGGATCTTTTTTTTTGTAAGAATGTGCGGGGTAAATAAAACGCTGTGTGTAATAGTTTGTGTGAGATTCGACAGGGCTTTTTGTAGGTCCCATACGACGATAATATTCTACCGAGTCACCACAGTCGCAAGCTAATCTACTTTCAGATCCACTGCTTTCTAATTGGTATTTAGGTACCACGATCAAACTTTCCGTAGACTTAGTTGGGGGGCAATGACTTTGGCTTCTTCCATAAACGTAATGATGGGGCGTTCCGTTTTGCCTGTGTGTGTGCTTCTCTTGAGTGTGGTGCTGGTACTCATGATGAGTTTGCCCACTGCGACCGCTGTGGCTGCGACCATGACTTTTAGATCTATTCGTATGTTTGACTGTTGTGTCTAAATAACCATAACCAAAGCCATATCCTCCAATAGCTTTTGTTGCTAAATTATCCCACGACTTTGGTTTAACATGTTGGTGAGAGCTCTGGTACTGAATTTTCGGCGAGGATTTTGCTTCAGAACGGTCGTTGTCCCAGAAGAGAGTATCACTGCTGAGTGAAGTGCTATAACTTGAGGCTGAATTATCACATGGTACTGTATTATTGCTCGTCGCGTATGACTGTAAGCTGCACTGACTAGTTTGTGTTGATTCCGTAGTAAGGTAACGATACCTATTGGAACATTGACCTGAGCTACAAACTTTCTTAGAGTGAGTGTGCGGGCAAGCATCTGGTTTCTGTGTAGATTTATCGACTTGATGATATTTTTCTTTTCTTTTATGCTCTTTAGAAGATTCCTTCTTACGGCGCACTTTCTTTCTAGAATTAGGTACGCAGTGAGGATCACAACAAGGGCTAGCAAGGTCGTAGGCTTCAAGACTATTTGCATCCTGATTATTGTATGCGGGCATGCAAGGTGCACAGCCGTGACTGTGACTATTTCTGTGTGTCTTCGTATGTTTTCCATTCGCTGGCTTGTAAGCTTCAGAAACACGATGACATTCACTTGATGTCTTAACTACGTAATGGTGGCAATCTCGCCTATTTCTTGGCGAACCTACGGTTATGACGAAACCACCTGTATGTAAATTTGGTTGTATAATACACGCACCATACCGTGGGTCCAAATATTGGTACATGAACACGTTTGGTTGAGGCGGCTTAGCAATAGTTACGTTCTCACTAGATAGAGTAGGCCGACAATAAACACTATTAATATTGTCATTGACATTATTTTCTTCGGAATCTGAGATGATGTCCGACGGAGAAGACTTTTTCTTCTGAGAAGGCAAGCTGTGCGTTTTCCAATTAGAGTCAAAAACATGTCTCTCACGGACGCTGAGTTGCTCAAGTTCTCTCATTTTTGATTGCAAAGTACGCTGAATGTTAATATATTTCAGATGAAGTTCCACTTTGCGTACACAATCTTCAAAAATAACAACGATTCGCATGCGAGAGTCACAACCATTGATGGCAGTGACTATGGTTGTATGATCTGCGCGTTCTACGTCTGTGCCGTTAATGGAAAGAATGACATCACCCTCGCGCATTCCTGCTGCAGCAGCCGGTCCATCTAGCTCTACATGGTCCACGTAAGTTATAACTTCTATCTCCTGTTCCTGAAGAAAGAAGATTATTTAATAAACATGTTTTCCATATTATTATTTAGTGTAAAGTATATTACGGCGTATTCGGTGTATCGGTTATGTTTAGTTTAGTTTATCACGATAATTGCCACGCACAGCAATATTTTTAATATAACCAACATAATATAAAAATAGTGTCGCATTGCTTGCTTTAAAATTCAACTGTTAAGCTCGCACCGGAATCATATTGAAATGTATTTCAGGCACAAACCTTTTTGTAATGAATGCCGTAACTCTGCAACGTAAAGCCGTAGCTTCCATTTTTCTTTTCGACAATGATAGTACGACGCCTACAATCTTCCTCTGACTTTGTTCCAGCTCTTTCTGATTTAATCGATTCTCGAATCTAAAATATCACAATTGATTAAAAAATCTTACAAGAAATGACACGTTATCTTAGTATTACTTGATCCATTTTCGTGTTCTAGAGAAATCTTTACTTAAGACTAGCTTTGGCGCGCAACTATAAGCACACATGTCAACAGCCTTGGAAAGGTCATCGACATGTGATACTTTTTTTAAAAATCAGCAAATTCACGTTTTACTTATTGCCTTTATTTGTATTGACTTGTTGGGATTTAATGACAACATTTTTTATTATTCTAAAACAAATGTTCTTTAATAATAAAAAAAATATGATAATAATATTTTAATAAATACTTATCAATTATCATGTAATATTTGATATACGAACTTACAGAGTTGTCGAGCGAGTCTTCCTTAGATTCGGTGCTAAGATGTTTCTTGCCATTGCTCAAACTGCTCGGGCATCGCTCATTAAGCTTAGGCGAGCTCATCGTCGGGTTAATGCAGGCCCAGGAGACACTTTCAACACCATTTCACTCAAATATTAGAGTTTGGTACCAAACATGTCCCAACGTGTAGTTTAAGCAAGCGCAATACGGCTATTTTGCTTCAAGTCTACGTGAGTTTTTGGTTGGGAGCGACAAATCATTAACGCGGCCACGCATGCGTTGGTTTTGTACATGCGGTTTGAGACTCTCTTTTAAAAGCCTTTGTTCTCGTCGATTTTATATGTAATTCTTTTATAATATGTTTTCGATATTTATTCAAGCTCTGATTTACTTGATAAATATTATTATGAATGTTTAATTTTCCTACACACTAAATATTGTCAGACTGATCCGATGATAACATTTTTTTAACATTTCGTTTTTTAATAAAAGAAACGACATAAAATGTTTAAATATTTTTTATATGTATAATAAGCATCTATCTACCATCATGTAACATACATATATTATTACATTTTGATTTCACTTTGGTACTTTACAATTAATATTCCTATCGGATTAGGTAGAATGAAATACAGTATTCACTTTAGCATAACTTACAACTGACATATTCGGAATTGGAACTGGTATTTTAGATAGGTTTTTATTGAGGGTTACAAGGGGAGGCAATGCGATAGATTGCACGCCTGCCTCGGAGGGGATGACAGCTGCTCCCTTTATAATTTCAACTGGCCTTTCCGAAACGTCCCTTTTCGTTTTTTCAACATTTGTATGTTCATTAATAGGAGGGTTAGATTTTCCTTAAAATAAAGTTAAAGTTTATTAGTTACTGAACTTTTGAAAATATATATTTATTACAACTACAGGTTTATTTAACTAATAGCGTTTCGATGATAAATTATTATTAATTAATAATTGTAGTTTTTTACCTGAAACCAATTGTCTGAGTGCTGCCCACGGTACAGTATTATTGATAATAGGTGCAACACCAACCATTTTCTCTGCCGTTACATTTGTTAGTAAAGGGTCGTGAATCGCATTCAAATCTATATTAGATCCATTTTTATGATAAAACGTGATCGCCTCCTGATGACCACTGGAATATTACAACATTTGTTCATTCAAATATTATAATAACATAAAATGTCACAGTTTCCATCATTTTATTTTGTAGTTGCTTGTAAATTTCTCAATACTGGGCTAACGCCTATGCTCCCTTTGAGGCAAATGTTTGAAGCGTATTGTACCTCGTAGCTTGAATGTGGATACACATGTGGCAGATTGTCATGAGATGTCTGCAGTTTTCTTTCCTATGTTTTCCATTACCACCAAATACTATTATTATATTTATAAACACAAATTAAACACATGATATGTCTGTGATGCTTGCTGGGTTTGAACCTGCAATATTCAGTTAAGATTCATGAGCTCTAACTGCTTTGTCATCTTGGCCTTGACAGATTTAAACTTACGTATTTGAATCAGAAGTTTCATTAGTCTGGTTCGTAAGTATTCCAACTTGGTACACTGTTGCACGCACGACGTACCTGCATAATTATTATTAATTAAATTTGTTGCACAACTATTTGATATTATTTAAAGAAGAATATACGTAAAATACTTACATATCTTTAGGTGATGTTATATTCGTTTGAAAATCCTCATGTTCAGTACAAAGAACAACAGTCAAACACGACAATACAATCAAATACACCTAAAAAATAATGATGTAGTTTTATCAATACATAAATTTTATATACGTTTTACTCGTTGGAATATATTTTATTGTTGCAAAATTACATTAATTAATATTAACATCATTTAGTATTTTCAAAAATTTAAAAGTTTTTTATATAACTTACACGAAGAACCATCATGATCGCTTTATGTACAAAGTATGAGTTACCAATGTACATATGAAGATGTACTACAGAAATCTGTTATACAAGAAATATATTTTTGCTTTATATACGTTCAGAGGTGTCTTAGCGTCTGTGTAGGATTATGTTAATTAAAAATAATTAGACATCTCACGTACATACAAAGTGAACGTTTCAAGTTTTAATTAAATAAGCAAAAAGATATTTTTTATTACTGAAGAATTTATTCACGTATTCAAAATTTAAAATAAAATCACAGGCACATTAATTATATGAATTTCTATTTATTTTTTCTGAATAAAAACTAACGAAATCAAACTCCATGTTCTTGTGTCATATATTAGTTAATCTTTGTTTTTCGGTGCAATACTTATTTAACATTTTACCTTCCGGCGCATAAAGAAGGATGTCACAAATTGTAAAACCCTATGTAAGTACGTAACTGTGCCATCGTAGTTCCTAAATAGATGGACTTCATCTGATTTCGTTTGTTTGAAAGATGGGTTGACTGAGAGTGTTCTTAGCTATCATAAAAGAAAACCTGTTCAACTGTTTGAAGATAATCAGCTCTTTTTTAGTTATTGAAAGGATATGAGCAAGTTCTTCTTGTCTGAAACAGTGACTTCAGTGTAATTACAATACCAAGGTAAACCTAGCCTGTTACTGCAGCATCATCTGGAATTAGTAGAATAACCAATTTCTCACCGTTTTACATCTGAATTATTTTACCAAAAATAATCATAGTAACTTTTTCATAATACTACTTACTTTATATCAATTTAAATAAAACAATAGTAACAGGTGCATATTATTTCAGAAATATCAAGCTCGAACTCACAGGATTACTTAGTTATAAACGCTGTTTAGCGGATTTTTATTTAAACATATATTTTTCTCTTCTTGTCGTCATCGATTTGACATTCGAAAGAAGACACCTCATAGTTTAAATTATAACCGCATAAACAAAATGCATATGTAAAATCGTGTATATACGTGTATGTGTATTTAAACTAAAACAAGCAGCATTATTGGACGCCCGAATCTGTGTAGACTGTTAATCAACTTCTTCTGAAGATGTCAACTCTCGTATAATGTAACACACAGTCATTCAAAAAATATTTATTAATATTACTATTTAGGTATATCTGATCTAGTCGCGATTGTAATTCTTATCGCCTGAGAAATGAAAGATTGTGTCCGCGCCGTGCGATGCTGGCCGTAGCTCCGAAGATCCCGGATCGAACCGTTGTTATATCTGTGTCAATATATATTTGTTTAAAAATTCATATATTTTATGAACAACTTTAAAGTTTTATTCTTGTGATCCTTCACTCTGAAATCTAAAAAAAACAGTATGGGAATGAAAGTAATGATTTTTGCTGGTGTCACAACCCTGGTAAGCTGAATTACTTTTTATATTATTATAATTTGGTAGTTTGATTGAGATAACCTAACTTTTTTGTACAAATAATATTAAATTAAGAAGTATTAAGCTAATCAAATATACACGGATTATACTTTGATATATACTGTTTGTTGTCTTGATATAGGTTTCTTTTTTCATTAGTAGATTAGAACTAATTCGCACAGCGGTTGTTGTTAATGAATAAGATTTAGATGTAGCATGCTATTTCTTTCTTAGTTGGTTGCTAAATATATTTTGATATTGGAAATACATATGCCTTGTATTTTTCACAACTATGTGTCGTATAGTTTCGGAAAGATAAATGTGTATTGATTGTGTTCTTAAAAAAATAAGCTTTTTATTATGTATGTATAAATATGCATATTGACTTCTTTAGCAAATTTGGTATGATGGTGTGTAATGAACTATATAAATTAATTAGAATATTTTCAAAATATACCTTGTAACACACATAACACATATACGTACAACCTTTTAGATAAAAGATCGAAGCATCTCTTTTATTACATACTTTCGTTGTGTATTTATTGATTTAAAAGGTATTCATGTAAACGCCTAAATAAAGTAAAATTTGCATCTCAAAATATATTGTTCGCTTTCTATAGGGTGGAAAATATGAAAGGGTTTTGAGCATTAGTATTGAGAATACTTACATATTTTATATCTCAATATCGCGATATCGTTTGACAGACAAAGGCATCACATAATCGTCATTGACTAAAATACCTAAAGTTTAGTTATGAAAATTATTTTAAGTGATTGGCGATTGTATTTATTTGTGTACTTACTCATTACATGTGCGATCTGCAATGTATTGCTTTGCGAATTGTTGTCGTATGCGTAATCTTATAATTTAAATTTTAAAAAATAATTAATATTTAATAGTACTTAATATATTTTGTACGTTTATTAACATAAGAATTATTAACATTAAGTCCTTAAATATATACATATGTGAATTAAAAATAGTCCCTGTACATCCTGTAAATACTGTAAATCCTGACCGCGTGGAATCAAGGCAAGAACCATTGATATAGGCTACCTTGGGGTAGTCACATCAATAGTTTAAATTAAAAATTTAAATAATTTAAAGCGGGTGAAACTGTAAAGCGTAGCTTCTTATATTATTATGTAGATTCGTTTAGTAGCCAATAAGTCTATATTTATTGTGAGTGAAAATATATATTTGTGTGTAGGCTTAGACATGTACACCTACCCAGATACTTAGTTTACAATTGAAATGTTCCTTTAATGCGCTTGTCAAAAATATATTTTTATATGAATAACATTAAAAGTTAAAATATTTTATATTTTAGTCAGTCATCACCCTTTGAATAATAGCCGTGTAGATAATTACTTATTTTAAAGATATAAGGAATAACAGTAGAAATAGTGTATCAGTTCGTATCGTTTTCGTATTAACGTAAAATTCTTGTCATAAGAGGTAATATTTTGGAATTAAAAAACTAAAAAAGTATTTTATCAACTAAAACCCTTGTTGTAATAAGTGATAACCGTGACGTAAATCGTGCATCGACATGAACGTTAGATAAAAGCGTATTATGTACGAGTACCAGAAAACTGGAACACAAGACGTAAGACGGACGCGGCGAGAGTGTGCGTTATCAGTTCTGATGTTGATAACGGGTTGTTGCGGCCGCGTTTAGATAGTCGTCTTATCCCGAACAGGGTGTTAATAAATGTAATATCGACTCCCGATTATTGTTTTGTATAAATATATTAATCATCTGAAAAATATTTGACTTTCAAAATGAATAGGTTCTAATAGAATTCAAAGTTGTATTGTAAACACAGTACAATATTTCATAAATTATAACAAGATAACGCATAACTTGATATAGTTTCCACTAATAACTATTACTAATAAAAAGCAGAAAGGCAATGAATAATTAAAACCATAATTTTAAAGAATTAATTACTAAATCTTACCTAGAGTGTAATATTTAAGTTATCTAGCAATCTCGTTATTTAAATTAAGTATCTTTCATGTACCGACAGACACCGATGTTTCAATTGTAGTGCATATGTGTGTATATAAGTAAAAAGAGGGAAAAGGGAAATGTGGTTTGTTATAGGTATCTTTAAAATTTTTAATGTTTATTTTAATTTAGTATAATATAAACAATTCAGCTACTAAATGATTTTTAAAATAACATATCAATCGCGTTGATCGCCGATGTCAGTGGGTCAGGCTCGGCTCAACAGTCACATTCGTAACGCCTGAATCATCTTAACGCCCAAATAAACAAAGTTCGTATTTATATTTAGCTAAATACAATTAAATTTAAGTACCTATCTTACGTACATTAGTTCATAATATTTAATGTAATAAATCACCTCCCATTACAGAAAGTAAAAGCTGCCAAATGTATTAATTAAACCATTAACTTGAAATAATATAATAAAAATAAAATAATTGAATTTACCCAAAACATTATATAATATACATATTTATTTCTAAATAACCAGACATAATAGTTACTGACCTATTTTTAAACTTATAATAAATAATATATTTGAATGTGCCTTTTTGCCGTTGGAAGTCGAACGCAAAATCTTCTGCTTCTGTGAAGCTTCATTTATTTTATTTTTTATGAGATGTTTAACAATATCAAGAAATACAAATAAATATATTTATAATACAAACAGTCTCCTTACTTCTCAAATATTCTTCTATACTTGTTAAATGATGTTTTCTTTTATCTAATCTTTCGGTCACTGCGAAGTCACATTTCCGAGCTATGAGTGAGCGATATACAAGTAATCATTGATTAAATGTTTTTCCATTTAATTTAATAGATATATGTATTTATATTAATTGTACAACTATTATTCTTCACCGACGATAATAATATTGAAATTATTAAAAGTATTAATGGCATCGATTCAGAGTAGCATATTTTTAAATTAATATTAGTGTTTTTTTTTGACACACAATTACTTTTAGATCTCAATTTTATTATTTTAATTTGCATTTCAGATTCAAGCGGTAGTTCAAGTGATCTTCAGTTCCGTGTCCGTCGCGCAGTATTACTGCTTGGTAGATTTTCTACGAGAGTTACCGATCTTAATTTACATTAGAATATTGTATTACCATAGTAAGTGAAATACAAAATAAAAGTAACAATTAATTCGAAAAACCTACGTGGTCGAGTAGTGTGTCCACCGCTGTATTTTCATGGGTGCGCCACCCCGAGGTCCCGGGTTCGATTCCCGACCGAGTCGATGTAGAAAAAGTTCATTAGTTTTCTATGTTGTCTTGGGTCTGGGTGTTTGTGGTACCGTCGTTACTTCTGATTTTCCATAACACAAGTGCTTTAGCTACTTACATTGGGATCAGAGTAATGTATGTGATGTAGTCCAATATATACTTTTTATTTATTTATAAAACTAATAAATGTAAAGGCTTTTAGTGACTAATTAGTCAAGGTATAAAATGTAACACATTTTTGCAATTTTACACATGTTTAAGAAATAATATGATTATTATTTTATTATAAGTCGAAAATAACTAGCTAACCTGATAGCTCCCCACCAATGCAAGTCAAATCAATGCAAAACCAGGGAAATATAAATAATATAATACATAATTGTTTTGCAGATCCCAGTCAATGTGGCATTCGCATCAACATAGGAAATGCTATAGACGGCATAGCTGACCAAGCATTTATATTAATGACTAGAGAGCCACTAACTGTAACTCGAACATTTATTATCAATTGTGTTAGTTTGGGCTTAGGCGTTCTCTGGCTTCTTACCAGTGCAATCATTATGAGTAAGTTTGTTGTCTGTGAATGTATAATAAATAAAATTACTCAAACTTGTTAAATATTTTAATGCTATACGAATCAAAACTCTAACAACATAGTTTTGTTAAATTTCATTGTTATGGTGTGTTTTGTTATAAATACTGTTGTATTATATTTATTTGGCGCCATTGAGTAATTCATTACAAAAGATAGAGCCAGATACGAATGAGCGCAGCTTTATTCTGTTTTTAGCTGGTGGATTAAAGAATGATTACTCCAAGCCAATACGATGGCCTTGGATCATGGTGTCAGTTTGTATATGCGCTCTAGATGTCGTCGCAACTGTAATATTTGCCAATGACTCGTTTTATACAAAGGTATGTGTCACATTTTTATGGTATCTTTTGGCTGGGCAAATGGGTCACCTGGTGGTAACTGGTCACCGCCATCCATAGACATTGTTGCTGTAATAAATATAAGCCATTCCTTATATCGCCAATATGCCACTAACCTTGGGAACTAAGACTTTAGTTACACTAGCTCACTCAGCCATTAAAATAATGTGTATTGCTTTTTTGATGAGTGGGTAATACCTACCCAAAAGGGCTTGCACAAAACTCGACCATGAAGTAAAGTAAGGTGTCAATTTGATTATGGTAAAACTTTTAGGTGCTTAGATTTGTTTAATATAAAGGGAAGGGTAAAATATTACCAATCTTACAGACACTCGCAGATATTATGGACTACGTGGATGGGAGCGCCAACGGCACAGGAAATGTTCAGCTGGATACATCCCTCACGGCATGGATCATGGTCTTACTCTACTCGCGCTTCGGTGTCTTTTTTTTCATCAACCTTCTCCTTATTATTTTTGTGGCAATCAATAAGTCCCAAGCCGTCAAAAGAGATATTGCTGCTGTGAGTTATTTTTATTTCTTTTTCCACCAAGAAATTATTTGACGTTAACAAGCATTTTGTTTCATATAATTAAGATTGAGTACATACATTTTACAGTAAATTTTAAATACTGTGAATATTCTGAAAATTATTTGGTATTGAAAACCTAATCCAACATCACAATCATATTCACATAATAGGTTGAAGCACCAACTTCTATGCTTCCTGTGGTACCAGAACCTACAATACCCGTTGCTACTCAAGATGCAGAAGTACAAAGCTCTCCTGTGGCTTCAGTAAACGAACCAGTTCAAGAAACGGTAGAAATAAGTTCTTTATCTGAACCGATTGTAACAGAAACGATGCAACGAGAACCAAGACACGCACTCTCAGATATAACTGAAGTTTCAACAGATTTGAGTAGTACGAAGGAACACGTAGGGTCCAATATCCGTAACGACTACGCAAAAATACCACGTGCTGACTTCAGTCAGGCATTTCGAAAAATGAAAAAATTGCTCTTCTATAAAAGTTCACCTCCTCCGAGACGAGTTTCCTTTACTAATTCTTTGGACATTTCTCCAGATAAGTAAGTATACAGTAATTATGTACAACGTATGATATAAGAGAGAGATACATATAAGTGAAAGGTATTATATCGTTTGCAGTAATTCGTAGCTACTTTACTACGTAACTTTAGGAGAAGCTTAATGTCAATCAATATTATATCATAAAATAAGGATCATACTTTGTAGCATATACATTTTTTATGCATTCTTCCTATTATCAGCTGGGGCTATATTGAGCCCCGGGCCGAGTGTCCACTGACGGTACCAGCGGAATCCTTTTCATTTTTGTAGAATTATGATTTGCTTGCACATATTGCCGTCCCGTCTCGACAGCCGGTTGACTTCTGCAAGTCTTCTTCTTCTGCATGGCATCTCAGCCCTCAGGGTACTAAAAATATGCGATGACTGCCTCATAGAAGGATCATGTTGAACTTTATGAAGTTCACCATGAAACCGTGGAGCGCTAATCTGGAGAAAACTAAAGATGTCAAAAGGCAACATTAATCTAATTTTACAATCAATTTATAAATATTCTTCTACTTATAAACCGACAAGCACAATTTAGTATGAAATCTTACCTAAAAAAATAACGATAACACTCGTAGCGGTAGCGTAGCGTAGTAGTAAATGGTTTTATTTATTTATATAAAATATATCTTTGCTTTCGGCTTGGTTGACAACTTTTGGGATAAAATGTATACTAATGACTACATTTTCCTTAACAACAGATCGCCGCGAATACACCACGAGGAAGATGATAAAAAACGTACTGTGAATTTTCCCGATAATCTACTATCATTGCCACAGCGTTTAGAAAATATGATAGCCGAGCAGCAAATGCGCCTGGACTGTGCAGTAATAAATATGATTGGCCAAAATTCGCCTCCTCGAACTACACAATCCTTGCCTCAATTGAATGTAACCAACCAGCCCGCTACGCCTGTTTTCAATCGCGAGTGAGATTTGTATTGATGATTTAAATGTGTCTTGCTGATTTTATACATTTATCTTTTCAAAATAACTGCACGTGTGTAAAAAATCTAATTGTCTGTTAAAATTAAACAAATTACGTTTTATATTACTTTTTATAGATTTTAATGATAAGTGGACTTTAGGACCTAAATATTACATATAAGGTCTTTATACAATAGGGCTTATATACTTTCGAACTATATTAATTTGTATGAAAAAAAAAATCATTGGATTAAACAGAAGACGCGGCACTGCTGCCGAGCTTCAGGGACAACTGCCTTGGGCTTACATCCCCGCTTCCGCACATCGCATGCGAGACCAGCTACCCCCAGATGAGGATTTACCGCCAGTTCCACTTCCCGACTATACCGCAATATCTTCTTTCAGAAAAGCTTGTAATTGCAATTTCTGTTATGATCAGTCTCACAAGTAAAATTTTATCAAATCCAACTTGAACAATTAGAAAGAAAATATTTATGTTTTTAAATATTATTGATTAATTAATTTGATGTGATAAAATTTTGGTTTGATTTGATATGCTATTGATATTGATTCTTTGATTGTCTCCTAATTTATTATTTTACTGGTTTCCAGCGGTCCATCGCGCAGCATCTAGTTTGAGCTCTTTGACGCAGAAGAGGAATTATTTTATGTCACAAAACAAAAAGAGTTAGTCCGTTTTCTTTATTTAGATCGTAAGTGTAATTATGATTTTTCTGTTAGCAATTGTTCTGGTTTATCGATCTAAAGATATACATTTTCTGAAATAAATTTTAATTTCTAGATAACGTTATGTGAGATAATGTTAATTAAATTACTTAGCACATATCATTTAGGTTTATATTATATATTTTCACTCTAAATACAATGCGCTTTATGTTAGTACTAATCCCGACATTATATTCGTTAACTGTATATGTCGATTTTGCTAAACAAACCCAAACTGGCTTTGTTGTAATGTTTTGCGTATCCGACTTTGTTACATCTTGACACTAATTTAATTACATGTTTTGCACTTCATTGTCATTTATTTATGAATTCTAAGAAACTTGTCAACCTAGTTACATGTTATATCCATTTAAACTGACAAGTATCTGTAGAGGCCTATGGCTTGGGCCGCTGATTATCGAGACGGGATGGTATCTTGCACAACCAATCGTGTATCTTATTTTCAATATGTTTAATTTTTTTCGTGCCTGCGTGTTTTGATTACTTGGCATGATCATAATTTAAGTTTCAAGGCAATTTTTTTTATGATACGAAATATTATATGCATATGCAATCAGAAGGCATAGATTCCAGAGGACTTTCATTGACAGGGGATGTGTCCTTGCTATTTGTCTTCGTATGATTCTGAATTCCTTAGACGGTTCATTTGCATTTGGCTAGTAAATGTTTGTAACATGTTACAATCCGATTTAGTATTCTTCATTTTAAAAAAGGCTTCAATTGCGCGCAGCAGCAGCTTTTTTAAATTTTATAATTAAAACTATCTCTAATTTATATATTCCTCATTCCAATTATCTTTATGTTATAATTTGGTATTAATTAGCGGCTTATTATATAAATTTTAAGACTCTAATAGTACTCTAGTAGCTCATTGATTATAATTCTCAAAATGGAAGCGATTCCAATTGAATGGGGTGTGACGCAAAATTATACTATTGTAAATAACAAGAATTATCATTTTTTTCAGACAAAAAAATAGCTGATGTGCAAAATTAAAAATAGCTGATGTAAAATAAAATAATGTGCTAATCATTTAATTATATTATTTTATGACTGATGATTAATCATAATAAATTATTACAGGTTCACTGACGGAGACGGATGTTTTATACTGAAAATAGGAAAAGTGGAACGTTTTTATAGACCAAAGGCTTTAGACGTATTTAAATAAATTATAATAATTTTTAAGAGTTCCGTAATGTTTGCTCTTTCATATATATATGTATCTTAATTATTGGTTTTTCAATGTACTTGAAATTTTTGGCTGCATACTTTAGATCAATTTTCCTATTAAACTCTAAAACTAAAGTAATAGTTAAAATTTAATTGGTTCTCAATTACTTTATATCTTGATACTATGTTCTTGATGAACTTAAGTATTGTACAGATCATGTGAATTACGACTCTAATCTATAATACTAAGTCATCGAGGAAATTACACAATCTGGTGTAATTTTCATGACAATTTAAAATAAAACCATAAAGTAGTAACATAATTTAGTTCAAAAATATTGTCATATGTAAGAATTAAATTATTACTTTTTGTAGTAGGATATAATGCATGTTATTTATAATTTAGGCTAGATATTAGCCGATCTATTCAAGACTTAGAAAAGGTATTACAAAATTTTGATTTGATTAAAAAAAATATATCTAATAATCGTTAACTAATTCCCAACGACAAACGTGGTTCTCTACAAATTTTCTGATAAGGGAAATTCGATTAGAGTACGAAAACCTAATTTTAGAAATAATTAATTGCATTTTATTACTTTTATAAAATTGTTTTTGATTATTATTTATATAAAAAATAGACTTCCAATGTTTTAGTTAATTCATTGATTTTTGTGGAAAGAGATAAAGATGCTTTGTAATAATATGCTTTTTTTGTAAAAAAATATTTATATAGTAGCTATGTTATGTAATAAAATATAAATTATACGTTGTTCCAAGTTGTTCGACATTAGGGTCTATTATTTTTAATTAAGATTTAGAATGTGCATGTTTAATCTTCTATTAAGTATAAAATAATGTATGAGAACAATAGTCTTGAATTTATTACTATGTATATTGTTTTGTAACTCTTTAATTTATATTTAAAATATTGGAATGATAAATTGTCACAAGTAAATTTATAAGATGAATTTAAATAATTTTGTAATAAAATGTAATAACCGGCTATTTTTGTTTGAACATTCCTATAATTTTTAAATAAAAAAACATTGTAAATCTCACATTTTATTCGATTCTATTCCAATCGATATTTATTTTGTACACAGTTTCTATGAAGCACAATAGCGATATTAAGTAAACGAAGATAGTTACCCTTCGACTATCCAGCGTCGGTCCGATGTACTTATTAGCAAAATAAAGTGTATATGCTTGAGAAGGTATACTTATAATCGTGTGGACTAGACTAATTCTTGGAAATTCAGACAAGGGCATTAAATCCAAAACAATTTCTGTGATTATCTGCAAGGCAGCAATAAAAGTTTTTACGCCAGTTCCAAAACATGATGGAGTTATAGCTTCAGATATTGAGTAGCTGGAGTACAAAGTACTGCCGATACGCCACAGCCATGCAAGGGCAAGGAGGCCAGATAATAATACTTCTGGCTTTGTCATAACATTTTGCTGAAATGACTATGATTTAGAATTTTTTTTTTTCATCTCTAAATTAATAACCATTTTAGTAAGATAACGAAAATTTAGACGTTTTTATACATGTGTTTATATAATTTTTACTTCACTCTGACATTAATATGTAATGTCAAATTACAAAATTAGAAAAAGGTTCTATATTATATATTCTGAACTACAGCTTCTAAGTCTAGTTTGAGTAGCATGTACATTTGTTGTGATATGCCTACTGAGCGAGAATGAAAAACAGTATTCCTCTTTACTCGCAATTTTTCAAAGCCTTCGTACATGTGGTCAAATAGCTGAAATATTAGTTTACGTTTTAGCTGTTGCTCTGAGACTGTGCGCTACACTTTGTTATTGGGACAAATACTAACTCGGAATGTGGAATAGGAGTGTAACGTGTAGAAAACCATCAAGCCAACCTCATTTACGTTTACCAGTGGCGTAGCTGAGTGGGCAAGGGCAATGTTGTTCGCAGCGCGATTGTGGTGCCCGCGTGAAAAAAGAGGGGGAGGGAATATGTAGAGCACAGTATGTGCGCAAATCCAAATATGCGCACACACTATTGAACTGGAACAGTTGGATAGTCTGCCATTAGAATGACTGACTTGATTGAAGTCTCTCAGGAGAACGTCACCATCTAATATAATAGAATGATGTCACAGTAAAGTAAGTATTAATACGATGCCCATCACTTAAGTTGATAATTTATATAGTTCATAAAATGCTATTATCTGTGAAACATTTTTTAGTCATGAGTATATAGTATATATAATAAATTATTATTTTTCTTGTGCGTATGTTTATTTATTTCTCTAAAGTAAATTATTTGAGATGGAAGAACATGCGTGACTTTGTATATGTCATTATAATGATGCATACAAAACCTCGTTTAATTAAACTTTAAAGTTTAAAAGTTACCAACATTATCTCAAAGAATTATGTTTATGTTATATTGTTATATCTTATGAAGCCACAAAATTGTTAGGCTACAACAAACTACCTAAAAAATAAAAAAATATTGAGTTAGAAATTGGTCTGAATGCTACTCAAATTGAAAATTCGAAAATTGTGTACTCACATTTTATTTCCCATTTAAATAACTTCGAGTAATTAAATCTCACCCATCGTATATATTGGTTTATCGCTCGATCCCTACTCATACTATTAAAGCGAAACTGTGTTTGTTATTTTGTCTTTTTTCGTTCAGCAAAGGAGCAAAGGGTCAATGTTTTTTTTACATAGATAGTCATGAGGCTCTTAGCCTAGAAGAAAAGCTACAGGTATTATAGCAATCGTACACGGAAAAGCATCTTATACTTAATATTTTTCTTACCCATTATACGTACGAGTAGGTTAGATTTAAAATTGTGTAAATGTTAAAATCGTACCTACTGGTTTATGGATACACATCAGAGTTCATCAGTTTTAAGGGTTTCCTAATTTATGTAAAACTATTCTAAGTAATCGATACGCTTGTAAAGATAATATTGTTTATTAATACCGATAATAATTATCGTTTTGCGATTAAAAGTGATATAGCCCCTTCATGATCGACCAGTAGACCGGTATGACGTGTTGTTTAATACATGTAGCTACTAAAAGTGAACATGAATAAAAATAAGTTAAACACTCCATCGGAAATAATTGTAACAGCTTGCGTTTCAGCGGGACTTTCTACTGTAAGTATTTTTCTCAATACGTAACCAGTTTTTATTTTTATATGAATAATTGTATATAATGATGCAAGTGTAAATATTTTTTTAGAGCTAAGAGCTACCTTGTTTCTCTTCATACTTAAAATATTTGAATAAAACGATTTTCTTAATACCTATAATGCATTGCGAACTTTATTAGTTTTTCCAGTTGTATTCCTACAATAACTTGTGTGCGAAAGTAATATTTTCCAATAAGATTTAGCCAACTGTCGAAATTATTTACCTATATTTTTTTTATTTCAAAAGTATGGTTATTGGACCATTAATGCATTACTTAAATCATATTCATATTAAATAGTTATTAAATGTTTTGTACTATTTGTGCGTAACGACTACTAATATAATATGTTGAATAAATTAATTTCGTTTTTATTAGTACGCAAAAAAAGATACGTCACCTTTTTTACTTCCGTTAATTATTATCACTTTAAGGAATTTGTGATTAGTATTTTACTTGTGACCATAGATTATAATTTTATTTAAAATGTGATTGTTTGTATTATATATAACTTTTCTCAATTGATAGCAACGTTTTAGTCAAACTCATTGAAAATAAAATCTTCCTTAAACCTTATTCGTTATTTCAGTCAAACATTCAACATTTAACAAAATCCCACTTTTGTTTTGTTTTAAAGTACTTCACACTTAGAGCAATAGCGTCATCCACTTTGTCAGCTTATCGCCTCTAATCGATTTATTATCTTCTATGAATTGATATGCATACTTCGTCACATTTTAGCGATGTTATTGGTCCTATTTAAAACTACGCTACATTTGTTATGCTATTGTCATATTTATAAAATCTTTATAGCGTATGCTTAGTCATAATGTATGTTACTTAGTTATCTTTAAAGTTAATTTCAAAAGAATATTACATTATATATAATATATTATTACAATATTGAATACTTCATAAAAACATACAAAATATATTTTATTTGTTATATACGATTGATATTAGGATATTTTATTCATATTGTTTGTGTTTCGTGATTATAAGAATAAAAAAAAGGCAGCGCAAAAGTTATATACAGTAATTAATTAACAATAAATAAATCATTACATAGTACAAGTATAAAACAAACAACCTCTTATACATATAAACAAACAAGATCTTTAAAATTACACAACGGATTTTGATGCGGTTTTTTTAATAGCTAAAGTGAATCAAGAGAATGGTTTATATGTATAATACGTGCACAATATAGTAGAGAAATACTGATAATTTTAGAAGTTTCTAATGTGATGTCGTAAATAAACACATTTTTTGCGCTTACATTGCAAACTTTGGCTGAAGTCTAAAAGATAGATCAAAATAATGTACTACAGTATTGTACACCTTGAAAAGGTCTACAAAAAAGTGCGCGATGGTATAAGTCTATCTCTAAGGGTTAAGCCACAATAACCGTATTTTATCCTTTACTTTTTACGAGAAATAATGGCTTATTTTCGAAGCAATTTTAAGCAATACAGCATTAATCCTTATTCAATAAGTACCTTAAATACATCGTGCACTTAATATATATAGATTAATATGGCCCTTTACAGCATGTAATTTAAATGAATATTTTCGATGATATTACAGATTTAAAACGCAGGGACATAGCGGTTTGTATTGTCTAATGACAAAAAGCTATGAACTTAGTATATAAAGACATTTTGTTGTATATTTATTATCAGTATTGCATTATTCGTGCGAAGCCGGAGCGGGTCGCTAGTATAGAGATATACCTTTCCTCGCGGTGGCAGTCACGCGACGTGACTAGAGCCTTCCAGTGTTCCTATCGCTTCAACGCCTTGAGGCGAAACACGCCGGTCTGCTGATAGACTCTTGCGTTCATATCCGCTTAGGAGATTATATAATCTATCACAAATCACTTGTCCTGAAAACTTGAATTTCTTGAAAACTTTGTTTTTGATATTGACTTAAAAACAATTTTATCCGATGCAAAATTTTGTGAGCTAAGCGAGTTTATTTAATTCGATTAAAATCCGATTGAAATATTATGATATATTGTATGATTTAGTGCGAAATATGCGTTGGTTTTACAATATTATATGTATTTTTTTTAAATTTAAATAATAACTGTCTGAATTACATTGTTTTGCAGATTCTATCATTAACAAATATAGTGCTATGTGTACTAGCTCTGATATTCCGTTACGATTGCCATGTTGGTGACTTGACAAATTCTACTGGCGCTGATTTTTTCTTGGTAACAATTGCCAAACTTTATGTTCAAGGTGAGTGTTTTCTTAATAATGCAATGGACGACGTCTCGATCATTGCAATTGTCATTGTTTACGATTTGAATTACCAATGAAGCAAACATTGATCGTTTACCTCAGGGTTCAGGTATTATCAATATTTTTATATAAAATTTGAAAAAAATCGACGAAACCAAAACTTAGTTTAATAAAGAGAAATTCTAATACAACTCGAGGATATTATTCTTGAGCAAACGGATACCACGGTTTAAACCGAGTTTTAACGATTTTTAAGAAAAATTTGCTGGTTTAAATTTTTTTTAATTAAACAGCTAGATTTTTTGCATGATTATATCTGCGATTGCACTGTTATATATCTGCGTTTGAAATAATGCTTATTTGTCCATTAATTGAAACCTTAATTCAACAAGAAAAATTACATATCCTATCCTGAGGACTCGCTGTTTTTTTGCTGCTAACAATCTCGTCCCCATTTCATACATTCGCAATTTAAAAAAATTCTCAGTATAAATAGACTTATGTAAATAAATACATCTCTTCGGGAATTAAACCTAATCAAGTTGCCTTAAGTCAGTTAATATATAAAATACGTAGGTGTTTACACTTAAAGTTAAGCGTATCCAGTAATAATTTATTAGAGTTATAAATATACATTTACATTTTCAGATGAAACCTGTGCTCCTTTACATTTAGAGGACCTTACAAAGGTCCAGTCAGTCTTCATACTAACAGTTCTAATCTTAGTGTTCGCCGTCATTAATCTTGTCGCTTCCATTGCACTAATATTAGGTACTTTTTTATATTAATTAATTAAAACTATTTAGTCACATCCCGTTTTTGATGAGCAGCTTTTTCTGAAAAATATTAAGTTTAAAGTAATATATAATTCTTATAGTTGTAATTAAGGAAGATGGTCCCGCTCCGAATTTGGATATCATAACCTATGTTTACGTCGGTACCTGCTTAGCAACTTTAGTGGTTGATCTAACCCTGGGCGTGCATTTTGGAATGGACTACCAAACTGTAACTGATCTCTTGGTATGTTTAATATATTTTATATCACGTACAGATATATTATAAAGTTTAAGCTCATTTACATATCGACGAGGAAATATTTCGATTCGTTTTTTCTTACAGAGCAAAAATTCGCCCGGCTTGTTGATGAACTATCAATTAGACATGATTCGGCTAGGAGCTTTTCTATTGATGACCATATCGCTCAAGGGATTTATTGGTTATGCAATGAACATCGTTCTTCTCATTCTACTGGTATCTTACATAGTCGACTTTCAACAAAAAATACAAGAAAATGAGGTATTCAATTGAATTACTTATATACACAAAGGAGTTTAAAATAATCACAATTTAAATTTTATCAAAATAATTTATCTAACTTTGTTTTAGCATCCAATCCACAAATTGGGAGTGTTGAACGCATTTGGGTGAGTATATAGTGAACTCTAATATTTCATATTACTAAATTTTATTTTTTTATAAAGTTATGAACAATGTACGTTTTGATTGTTACAGTTCAGACAAAAGATATGAAGATCCTTGGAATGCTCGACGCCATGACGTTTTTATGAGGGGGTATGTACCTTTTTTCTTAAAGAAATAGCTGACCCGCGTGAACTTAGTTATGTTATAATGTCCGTAACGTTATAAAATAAAGAATTGTCAAAATGGTCCAGCTTTACTCAAGTGTTGCGCTTAGCAATGAATTTGGTTCAGCATTTGGTTATAAAAATAATAATATTCTTATTATATGGTCTAACTGATATAATTCTTTAAAATATATATATATATTTACCTAATATTTGAACCTGCGCCTTGATCCGCGCGAAATTTATAAAACTTTACCTATAGCACACAAACCGTCACCACGATTTTACCTGCTTTACGGGTTGAACTTAAAAAAGTAGCCACTGAAAATCAAACTATTTTTACACCAAATTTAAATTAAATCGATGAAGAGAAGAAGTGTAAAAAACAATTACTATGAGAAATGAAGGTCAATAACAATATTCCTAACTAAATATTCAGTGGGTATTGAAATTTAATAATAAAATATACAGGTTTTGTTGATCAATTAATGATACTAATACTAAGTACGTAAAGCACTTTTCAGATTAATTATTTTTTTAATCTACAGTTCTTCGTTGAACCATCCCCTTGAGGAAGAACCTCATCATGTTCCAATGAGAGCGAACCAAGAGAGTACAAAGTAAGTCACGACATAAATTAGTAGAAATAAGTTTTCATTATAATTGCTAGGAATATAATTTTAGAATTTCTCTTTTATTAAATTATTTTTGGTTTTTTAGTAATCCGAAAAGAGTAGAAGATCCGTGGAATTTGCACCGCAACGATATGTTCATGGGTTATCCAAGAGGGTGAGTGTTTTTTCATTATTACAATAAAAATCCAAAAGAGTATCATTGATTTTTAACTTTGAGTGGTAGTAACAACGTAAACTAAGAATGTTTTATATTACATGTCTATATATGTGTGTGTTCGTCTGAAATGTACAATAGTATGCGTAATATTTTTTTTTTATATATTGAATGTATTTCTAATGCAGTTAAAGCCTTTGGTCATGTGCATATTGCCTTTTGATAGTCATTTCGATTTTGATGCATTGCTGCCTTGTCTTGGACTGTGAGAATTTATAAATAACGGCGAAAAGAGAAGTGCACTAAAATATTTCATGCATAGTTGGATACTCTATGAGATACGTTAATGTAGGCGTTATTTGGTTTCAAATACATATATACATTCGAAGACATTATTTAATACGTGTTATATGGTAATTAAAAAAATAACAATAATATATTACACGTATAAGCAATTAATGTAAACTTCTTCGTTTTACTAGGCCTCAAGTAAATCCAGCCTTCAATGACGACGAACCTCCTAGAGCTCCTATAAAAGAAAACCCCTTGTCTGATTACAGGTAAGTAGTGTCTATTTTTTATTTGTTTCGCTTTGTCATAAATTATATAGTTACTTATTAATCAGACAAAGGCAAAAGAAATACCAATTATTTATTATTAACATTTAAAATTTATTTGTTACCTAAATTCTGTACATTTCAATTTTATTTCATAAACATTAAATAACGATGTAAGCATTATCAAAGTAATTATATTATAAAGTATAATTAAATATATAAAGTAAAATTTTATCCTTTTATCTAATATAGATTTTACTCTATTGTGTTATATGTTTATTTAAAATTTCATCTCTTTATTATTTTTAGTATTTGACTCAATAAGATAAGCATAAATACTGATTTCCATATTTCTAACATTTAATTCGTTAATTTTAGAATTTCCAGGCAAACTCTGATCCCCCATTTAACCCGCTAAGGAGATGAATTTTGAAAAATCCTTTCTTAGTACACACTAGGCTCTATATGGCGTTTTTGTTTTCTGGCGAAATTAGACTGTTAGACCCATTTTTTAAGATCGTTAGGTAGTGGTTTATTATTCAATCTCGTCAACATTTTTTCAAATAGGTACATGTGTACAGATATTTACATAAGTACAAATTGATGTGGCATTAAATATATTTTCTCAACTCAGGAACAATAAACGTCCCGACACATGGCTGCACGGTCAAAATAGTCCAGGGCCAGGTCTAGGATCACGTCCGTTTTCATACCTTGAGGAACCAAAACGACCTATACCTGTGAAGCCACCTACAACACCTACAAATGAACCACAATGGCGACGTGACGCTTGGCCTCCAGCGCCTCCTGTACCTGATCCAGACTACAGTCCACCACCTCGAAGACTAAAGTCGGCCCTCAAGTCAAATTATCCATAGAATCCGAAAAATCCGAATAGTAATTTCTAAAAAGTTGAGACCTGTATTACCTTAGAAAAATTTAATATGCAAATACATAGTACTTATTTACTAAAGCCACATTTAAATTTAAACATTCAGAAAATATAAAAAGTGATAAGATTTTAGTAGTAATATAATGTTCTTTATTATTTTTTTGTCTAAAGTATATTTGATTCAAAATTTGTTTAGATGGCTCGTTGAAAAACATAAACAAATGGTAAACACAAAACTGGATGAATATATATTTCTGCATGATTCTACTATGCATTAATCTGTCTTAGATGGTACATTTACTTTTATAACCTTTTATATATAAAAAAACATTGTCATTTGGTAATCTCTTCATCCACATTTTATGTACACCAAATTAAGACAAATAAATGCGTCCAGACATTTTTCGTCGAGACATATTTTTAAGAAAATTGATTAATTGGTGAACTGGTTATTGGGAACTATAGCAAACTTGCAAACCTGTTCCTTCGCTGGACTTAATATAAAAAATAAAACTTAATGAATCTATATTATGAAGTCTGTTCTAAAAAAATATCATGGTAATGAACTTCTAGGGTGGACAAAAGAGAAAATAGCCCTTCAAGGGCTTGTCTATATATATAATCTATATGAATTATATATATATCTAAGAAAAAGGTGAGTAAACAAACATTTGTCCTCAATAATATTATGTGGGTAACAAAAGTGTTAATTACTGTAGCCTATTTCAATCGAAGGAAGAACAAAGATAAACAAACTTTAGATTTAAGCCATTAGATCAAATATATTGTACAGTACTAACAATTCTTAATTAACATATATTGAATTATATAACTTATTATATAAAACACAATTCAACTTAACTATTTATACGAACTTTACTTCCAAAGTTCTGATAAAAGTTTCGTCGTCGTTCAAAACCATTTTTTCGCATTACCATAATGAATATTATAGATTATTAAAGCTCTCAATTGTTGTTTATTTAGCTTTTGTCTTCTTTCTTCTTTTTCTTTTTTTAACGATAATTAAAATATTTGAGATTAACCTCACAGGAACTTTGTTTAAGTTTTCGAGATAAAATATCTCGTTCTTATTAATTATATATATTTTGTATTTAATAATTAATTAATTGACTGAATGGCCCAAAAAACTCTGTAATATTGAAGTCTATTTGAAAAATATAACGTATTCATATCAACTGTTTATCTGGGTCAATTTTATGTAAAAGTGTTCTTTATTAGAACGTTAGAACGTATAATTTTTATGAACTTACAAAAATACGGAAGCCAGGTACTGAAAAAGTAATCCGATACTTAACTCTTCTTGTATATATGACCTGATCTTTCTATCCCACCAAATTAATTGGTCCAATGCAAGTTCTTAAAATATTACGCATGCGCTATAACGTTAAATTAAATATCGAGCTGCTTCATTACGACACTGCACAGATTAACTTGATTGACGTACAAAATCAAAATAAGTAGGCTCTTGCAAACTCTTTCAAAATGTCATTGTACAAGACTATATTAAACTACGCCTCGTATAAATTAGGCTTCGCACAAGGTACAATTTTTTTTAATAAACAAAGAGATAATTGTGTTAGCAAGAAAATATTAATTAGGTATATATATTTTATAAAGTTTACTTATTTATTTGTTTATAAAAATACATATAATATAGAATGAGAAACATAAATAATAAAAAACTGGTTTGAGTAGATTTTTTTTTTAAATATGGTTCATAATTTGTCTATGGCTTATAGATTCAAACTTGGTTTACTTTAACTGCCAGGTTTAAAATTTTATTGATAAAACCAGGCAGGTATATTAGGCACGCTATGGTGTACAAGACCAACATATCCCCCCCCCCCCCTATTAATTTCCCTGGGCAACGTGTAGAATGCGTTGACGATATCGGCTAAATATATTCCAATTCAACCATAAATACATACAGGTTTAACCACAAATACACGCATTATCCGCTAAAAGTCACCATTTGCCGTATCTCCGCGATTTGAAAACATTCCCATTCCCACAGCTAGGACTAGCTTCCACTAGTATTGGAATACTTGGCGTTGATGTTACGAACCTCATAAGTTGGGAAGAGTATTGCACTCACCTCTGGGCGGGAGCTTCCCAGTACCAGCTTTTTCCATTTGACCGTATTCAACGCAGAGCGGCTCGTATTATCGACGATCAAGCCCTTCCGACCTGCTTGATCCTCTAGCTTTGCGTAGATATATACGATCACTACAGCATTTTTCATTAGGAATGTTTCGAAGAATTGAATTTAAATGGTTAGACTATACAAATACATATTTAAATAAAACATTAAAAAAATAATTTTAAAAGTTTACCGTGGTGACAAATTTCTGTTTGTCTGATCAAAGAGACTTATAAGTTATTTAACATAGTTGAAAGAATTGTCTATTTTACAAAAATACATACGTGAATTAATTAATGTCTCCCTCGGGGAGTATATGGTTTGTTTTCCTTCCACAGATGAGACTATTGTAGATTGAAAAGAGCCGGCACGCGACAGTGCGGCATAGTCAAGGAGTAAATTGACTTACAAATGGCGTCACCGTTGCGCACTATTGGTATCTTTACGTACAATTTTAATAAATTGGGCATTATGTTCGTTGGACTCATATATAAAAGTACATCAAATCTCTGACCAAAATATTGGGGTGTATTGGGCCATACATGTAAAATTGTAAATCTTGAAATGTTAAAGTTGGTCTATAACTATAAAAAGATTGCTGAGTTTTTAAAGTGCATCGCTCAAAAGCCTCTGGACTTGAAATTTGTACCAATTATGGTCAGAAAAGTTTTAAACTAAATTTTAATTGTATATGATAAATTATGACAATTCAACGTATAACGTAGCAACAGCAACACCTGGCCGTATTTGCTACTTATTAATAAAGTTGATGGACACCAAAAATTCTAACCTAACTAAATGTGAAAAGTTTTTTGTGGTGGCTTATGTATTTATTTTTGTAATTCCAAAATTAAACTATATGAACACCTGTCCTTATAAAAAAAACTTATATTAGTATGGGTTGCTAGCAATAAAAAAAGCTTTAAGCACTGAATTTATCACAATAGTCTTCTCACTTAATTAAGAAAGACGTTCCTCAGACCACAATACAGTTTTAATCTTTAATCTACCAAAGAAGATTTTACTTTTCATTAAAAAAGAGTAGTGATAAAGCCAGTTTTCCACTGCGAAGTACAATATTATATAATATCCCGAAATTTCAATATATCCTATGGTTAGCATTCATACTAATAATTCAATTTAAAATTAGAAAATGTGACGCGAATGACTAGGCGAGCACCTAGGTGAACTGTGACGCGATGTACATATGTATATATGTGCACCCGCTCGTGTTATTCGCTTCGCAATGGGAGGAATAGAAAGGAGAGTTTTGTTAGAGTTCTGCAGGTATTGTGAGAATTTGTGAAAAATGGAATAGAAAAATTATTTTGACTTTACTTAGATGAGACTTTGGAGTTTTTACATGAATCTGAATTTTTTTTTTTTAAATCAGAACAATTATATTCAGAAATATAAAATAATCTACAAGAACATTTTAATTTATTGTTACATTACGGCGCTATTATATGCAGGGAAATTTCGCAAAACACCGGCAACACTGCACCTACACCACTCAGTTCTCGTTCTCTCACCCACACCCACTTTACAGTTTTGTGGATCAATACTGTCTATAAAATTTAAAGATTATATTCGTCTTCCTTTTTTATAAATTCTACTGTGATTATTTCGCGACATTTATTATACTACTTTTTTTTAAATCACAATGGTGCAATATTTGATGTTTAGTTTTTATATTCTTACGTCTTTTAAACTCCAACATTTTTCTACTTATTTATTTTAATCAATACAAAATGGGTGCTGACAATTGCATTATTTTAGACGCAATTGGCGTAGTTTTAAAAATGACTGAGCAAGTGTTTAAAATACGCAAATTTGTTGTTATAATAAGTATTCATGTGTAGAAAGTATTATATGTGGAAATAAAATGAGGTTTCATAGACGATGTGGTGATAGAGTGACTCTTTTACATGACAATACGACGGCTGTTAGAAATTTTGTAGAATTTAATCATGGCTTGATATTAAGTGCGGAACCGATCTTAGATGATGTTATATTTGAAGTGTGCATCGACAGAAAGGTAGGTTAAATTTTATAGTATTTTTTTTTTTTTTTTTATGTTAGAGGTGGCAAACGAGCAGGAGGCTCACCTGATGGAAAGTGACTACCACCGCCCATGGACATCTGCAACACCGGGGGGCTTGCAGGTGCGTTGCCGGCCTTTCAGGAAAGAGTACGCTCTTTTCTTGAAGGTTCCTAAGTCGTATCGGTTCGGAAAAACCGCCGGCGAAAGCTGGTTCCACAGAGTGGTTGTGCGAGGCAGAAAGTGTCTTAAAAATCGCGCTGTTGTGGATTTTCGGACATCTAGGTGGTTACATTAATCCCAAATATGTCGTATTGTTTTATTTTTTAAGAAACCATTAGGTATTGTTTATGATAATATAGGACTACCTTTCAAGAATTGTTAAACATTGTATATATTACATATTTTTAGTTTCATCAATCATGCAAATAATACATTACATTTCATATCATTACTTGTTAACATTGAGTGATCTTGGTTATTATACCCTGTAAAAGTTAGCTTGATCTTTTTAACAGACGGACTAGTGATGGGAAACAGAAAGTATCTAGTAGTCCAAAAAATAATGTTTTAACAGTACTTGTAACTGTGACGAGATGGTGTGGGTGTATTATGTGTGAAATTCTTAATTGCACTAGACATAAATTATTGCTAAATTCAAATTAGAATTTAATGATTTTTTTTAACTTATTTTTCTAAAAAGAGTTATACCAGCTCTTTAGCTGTCTCTTTAGACTCCAACCAAAAGGACCCATGTTCGTAACAATAACTTAACAATCATTTTTCGTAATCAATATTTGTATCAGTTACTGCCTATTATTTGTGTTCCTACCGCTCGACCGACGTAACATTGTACAAGTGTCTATTATTTTTAGTGTTCCTATTTAAATATTACTTTGAAGCAATGAAAAGATTCAATCTTAAAATTTTCAGATAACGTTTGAATCTTTAGGGAATTTTGTGTGATATGTATTTTTTAATTTTTTTTACAAATTTTAAAATCATTAAATTAAGAAAATAATATGATGTCATTGCAAAGTTATGTAAATCAGAAAAATTTACATCTGCCACAAAGATCAAGCTAACTTGTACAGGGTATAATATAACGCTAAAGTATAAAAATGTTGTCTAATGATAGTATTATGTCATTATATTTTGTAACTGTAGTGAATATTAAAAGTACTAATTATTTGTATATCATATCTTTGAAGGTGAATGTGTGGAACGGTAGCCTAGAAATTGGTGTAACAACTCTAGATCCTGAGTATATGGAACTACCTGCAACAGCTACCAAATTGCGGAATACAGCATGGGTAATAATAATTTTTGCATATGTTTCTGTTGCTTGATTAATGTTAATAACTAAAGGTGACTATGGAGTGAAGATGTGAGAAAGTGAAAAAAAAAAGTAAAAGCAAGTAATCAGAACAAATTCATTTCTAACAAACTCTAACATAAGTAACCATGTTTCTTTGAAAGCAATGGCTTATTCATTGATGACATCCTCCTGACTGATTTAGGCCACGGTGGCCTTTCTCAAGGGTGATAAGGCAACTGTTATAGTAGATATTAAAGTGTACAAGTATGTGTGAATGTATGTGTACATGCATGTGCACTCAATTGTTTTAGTCTCGTAATCCAATAGGCTGGGAAATCCAGATAAAATTGCAAAGAGTTCAGGCGAAGGTTCAATGCTTTTAATTGCTTTCTAAGCTACTGAGAATTCAATATTAAAAACAAATCAATGATTTAACTACAACTCTGCCGGTAATAAAGGTCTATGTTTCCATCATCTTATGGAACTCAAATTATAAAGTGAATACATTATTCAATCCAATACAATATGCTAAGTCATGTCTTTTAAAAGCCCATAACCTCAATCAGTTCAGTAGTTTCTTATTTCAATTAATATTTTAAGTGATTAAAATAAACATTGTTTAATAATAATGTTTATGTGTTACAGAACCATGTTATTGGATAATTATCTTAGTTTACTTTGTCAATTCTAAATTAGCACAATCATTCATTAAAAAGTTTTAAACAAATAGATCCAAGATGGTTAGGACATGTGAATTTTAACTGAAGATTATGGGTTTAAACCTGGGCAAGCACCACTGAATTTACATGTACTTACACATGTGTTCATAATTTATCCTCATCCCCGCATATTGGTAAAGAAAAAAATCATGAGTAAATTATTTTTTGGATCAAAAAATTCCCTATGTGCATCCCTGATCAACCTAAATAGAAGCATAGTTGTGGAATAAGTTAGATAGCTTTTCAAAAATCGGAAAGATGTTTGCCTAGCCGTAGGACATTGGCAGGCTGTTACTATACTTTTTTTTAAAGAATATTAATTTAATAGCAAAGAATAATTACAAATACCTTGTAATTTTTTTAGGTTATGTAGGATTTATTTGGTATATAAGTAGTATTTCTGCAACAAATTTATATAACAAGAAACATTTGTCTTTTTGTTACTTGTTTCTTAATCACTTGGTAGTAAGTGAAATCGTTCAAAGCTTGCTTTCAATGCTATTTGTTATACTGATAATAGGTATAAATACTGACAAATCGGCCACCTGGTGTTTAGAAGTAGTCTAGTAAATATATATATATATAGTGCTTCAATATATTGCGTTAAACAAAGACACCTTGAGTTCATTGTTAATTTATAAAATAAATGTTAATATTGTGATACATATGCCACTAAGTGTAAGGCACTTGCAAACCGGCATGGAAGTAATTATTGAAGAAATAAGGTTATCTACTTTTGGGAACTGACAAACAAAGTCCTAATAAATATAACCTATTTTTGGAAAACAGTTACGCCAGATTATAATAAAACAAGGCAGATGGAGCGCGCGGAACGAATATTGTGATTCTAGAAATAACAATGTGTGTGTGCGTGTCAGTGCTGTAGAAATACATCTGCCGTTGCTACAAGATCTGGGCTGCCTGAGTAATGAAAAATTCTCACTTTTTTATTTTAATGTAAAGAATAATACGATTCATATTATTCTTTACATTAAAATAAGGCATTCTGTGAAATTGACTAATCTTATATTAAGCTTATTTTAATTTAAGCAAATAGCACAAATACATTAATATAAAATAATATTATATCAAATTACCATTGCATAATCGAGATTCAATATATCAGACATGTTTTTTTAGAAATAACAAATTATAATATTATTATTATAACAATATTACATTGTATTAAATAAAATAAATAAAATCAAGGCCTATGCTGACTGTCTTTTCAGAATGGAAATGCACAAGGATGCTAATGCCTGTGAAATAGTGCATGGCCTGGGAGCCTCGCCCCGCCTTGGCGCTAGTATCCAAATTCCGCTCTATAACAAACAGCCCGCATGCGCGCTAGTATCGATTATAACAGTACAAAGACTCAACTGTTATTAGACTAACGATTCTTATGCCTACGCATATAATACGAATAAAGATTGTAATCATAATTGTGTCCGTAGGCGGTTAGTCGAAGCAAAGTTGAGGGATGCTTGTTAGAAAAGTGTCACTTCTCATCACTCTAAAAACGAACGTTTAACCTTTGTTGCAATGTATTGTTATTACCCAAAGGAAACTGGAAAAATATTAAAGTATTTTTTGAAAGTTAGATAACGTACGTACGGTACGGAAAAAAATTATCTCTTTAAACTTCAGGTATTTTGGTCGTATTTTTTTTGATATCTAGTTACTTCAGCTACAGTCGGAATAATTAATGTTCAGTAAAAGCTAATAATAAAATGGAGATATCAGTATATGTATGGAAGTATGAGGAGGCCATAGCTACTCACTGTAAGTGACTTATAACAATGATGTGAAATTATAATTAAGGATGTAATTCCTGAATAATTGAAATTTTACATATCGAGGAATCTTCTATGCCAGCAAATCTTTATGTATCATGTGTGTGGACTCTGGAACTATCTCAAACGTTAAATATATTTAGTGCAACACAATAACTGCAATGTTAATATTGCCTCTGTTTGTTTTTAGTTTATACTTGCTAGTGTGCAAGATTGTCATGTGTGTGTTTTATGAAGTATATCACTTATTAGCTAATATCAAAAAAGAAAGATGTGGTCACTTCAGATTCGTTTTTAAATAATCCGTTTATAATTTTAAAAAGTTACTTAATTATATTTCCACATATCGACACTATAATTATCTTATATACATATATAGGTATTTTTGATTAATGCAAAAACATCGCTATTCATTTTACACTGGGTGTTTCCAATTATATGTCGCCACTATATATTATATATCACTTATAATTCGTTTTGTCTTCTTAGATTATGTCAGGCAGCTCAATAGTGAAAGATGGTGTGACCTTAATAAATTCGTATGGGCCGGAGTTGGATAGTCTCCACGAAGGAGATACTCTAGGTGTTATGAGATCTTGTAAGGCAAGTTGTATTATTGAAATATAATATATATGCATTTTATACTTTTAATTTGTATTAAAATAATAAATATTTATATATTAATATTTATATATCTTATTAATAGGGAGAATTGACATTCTACATTAATGGTAGATGTTTAGGCATAGCAGCGAGAGATCTACCATCCAGGCTGTTTGCTGTAATTGATTTATATGGACAGTGCGTACAGGTGTCCATAATTCATACAAATGGCATGCGTACTATCATGGAGAGCAGTTTGGATCAAGTAAGTGTTATATATATTTTCATTATATTGTATGTTAGCTCGCCGCCCCGATTTCCCGTCAAACTTATAAACTTAGGTATGTGATCTTTTCCTTCGCACTGTTCTAATATATTATACGACTCACCTTTCTGATGCGTTTTATAGATAGAAGATATATGTGAAGATATCTATACGGATATTTATTGTACTTTTCTTAAGACATTTCCGATATGTATTTACAATTATATTATAGTACAAATTTCATATAATGTTTCTTGTGTTTGACAGAATTTGTTTGATGAGCTCCCTTACTGACAATTTTCTCTCCGATTTCCTTAAATAATATACACATATAAACATAATAAATATATGTCTCTACTTTAACTGTAACCTAATATATAGAAGAAAAATTGAATGCACCGTCTTTTAAAAAAACAATTCCGCAGTTCATAATCGTAAAAACTTTTTTTTGAACGAACGGTATCTACAATCATTTTTAATAATTATTATTTATAATTAGGACTGCACGCTTCATGTTAATGCCGATTTTTTGACAGTCTCATAACTGTATTCATTTCATGATTTCGACTCTATTTGGCAGATCGCAATGTAAAATAATTATTGGAGTTTTTATTTCTATTGCATCAACGATGTTTGCATTTTCTATTTAATTGAATTAGATTAATCCTTACATAAAAACAGACGTATTCGTGTCTCATTGTAACAACGTACCGCTTAAATCATTGTTACTTTTATAATGTAGTCATTCTTTTACTTTAAAATGTCCGGAAACTATTTCATTTAGGGTTGTAGGTTGTTTTTTCAATAAGAGTAATCAGGTGTTAGGAAAGTCTTGTCGTCACGTGTTCAATCACGAGTTTATGTCACTACAAATGATGCCATTACCGTAATATCCCCATGAAGGTTATCACCGCGCTCGTTAAGGACGTAGTATTAAGTTATACAACATATAACCCCTAAATCTAATATATTATTATTGAATATATTATTTTAAATCGGACGAGTATCTCGTTTCTAGTAAAAGATTCACGCGTTCATAAATATAAACTCAAATGTTGAGTTTTGTAATCTTATTAAATATATATTATATACATATATAATATTTTACTTTCTTTGTTCGTCAATTACGTGAAAATTACTAAACGTAGGTAGGTAATTGTTATTTTTTTTTTAATTCAGTCGATACTTCGCCATTTTTTATGTTATGTCCAGAGACACAGTCTGGAAACAGTTAGTGCTAGAATAGATACAGATAAGGCGGACTTAACGCTTGTATGCATTACCTACCAACCTTTAGGATAATCATAGATACATGAAAACATACAAGTTAATTTAATATGTATTTTTGTAATGCAATAGATAGAAGAGGATCCTAACAATGACGACACTTTAACATCGAGTGAAGATGCAGTTGTACCTGAGTCGTCATATCCCAAAGACCATAATGATGTTTACGTCTCGATGCCGACAGACGTGTCATGTGCTATGGGTAAGTTCTTGTGACGGCGGAGTTTTTAATGCTTAGTATATTAAAATTGTCCGTTTGTTTTACAGTTGCTCATGATCGCTTGCGATTCCATCCGAGATGTGGGATATTAGTGAAGCTTTCGGCAAACAACAAGTAAAAATAAAATCTTATATTGTTTAAATTGAATACAGTAGTATTTTTCATTATGATGTTATGTTGACGGTTAATTAAGTTTAAAAATAGAACGTTCAAATAATTATTGATATTTTTAGGTCTGCGGAAAGGGCTCGACCCCTAGACGACTACAATAATGGGGTAGTGATGACACACCGGCCGCTTTATGACAACGAGCTCTTTGAAATACGTATAGACAGACTCGTAGACAAATGGAGTGGAAGCATAGAGGTAGTGTATATACAATTATATATATTAATTGAACCGACGACGACTTTTTAGTCTTCATAGAACGTAAATGTCACCATAAATAATTGTTTAATTTATCGATTTCCAACAAAATATGAATGTAAACAAAATTGCGGTGATCTTTCTTAAATAAGTAATGCTTCTTTAAAATAATGAATAAAACAAAAATTGGTTTTTAACTTTCTTATAAACTTGGCACCAGGTTGGCGTAACGACCCACAACCCGGCAACAATAAGATTTCCATCAACAATGACAAACATGGACTCTGGAACAATCATGATGTCCGGTTGCAAAGTCCTGCTCAATGGACATGGAACTTGTATGGAGTATGGCAACTTCAATCTCGACGAATTAAGGGTAAGTTTACTTTCTATAACAAAACATTAAGTTACGAGTATTCCCGCCATTTTAAACTATATAAGGAATACTCTAGCACACTCATCATTCATATGAGCATGAGATTGGTGGTAATTTTAGTCATAAGAACAAACAGATTCCGGTCATATAGCTTCGTGGACCATATCCATACTCCTTCGCCCATCAGCCGATTTGCTTTCAACCATTGTGTATGACTACGAGACACGCGAGATAGCCCTCCTGACTATCGATACCAGCTAAACATTCTGCAGATATGTACTATTGTTTTTAAACGATACTGAGGTGCTGAGATATTTGCATGCCGTTCCCATAACTGTTTGAAAACGGGACTGTAAGGCAAAGATTATTTTACCGCTGGAGTGAGTCAGCCAGTGGGTTTTATTTTGCCCGAAACTAGGCACAAACGTAACGAAGGTGTCTATCTCCCTATGGTTCGTAGACACAACTGCAAAAATAGTTATCAAATACGAGTTCGCTCAACAATCGAGCGAGCTCTGCTCGGAGTATTTTTGGAGGATGGAATTAGAACTAAGATTATCTGGATTTAGTAATTCCGAATTACCGAATTATTTAAATAGTTAGAATAGCTTGCTTAATAAGAAGTCGGCTGGTTTGTAAACACGTAGTTATTCAGAAAAGCCGATAGCATTTGGAGCAGTCAAATCTTAGTATGGTGATCGTGAAACTGCGAATGTACTGTAAGCTTTCTAACCAGGTGTATCAAGGTGTAGAGGTCGAAGTGGAGGTAGAGACCTTGTGAGATGTATTTCTGCGGCAGTAGACTGTAATTGTCTGAATGTTGATTATTATATGAATTAACTTAAAAAATAACACAATAGGCGTTAGCGATGGTTAATAACATTTTAACGTATATATATCATATAATTATTGTAATTTATGTATTTTTGTTATAGGAAGGCGATAGAGTTGGTATGATGAGGAAATCCAACGGCGAGCTGCATTATTTCATAAATGGTATAGATCAAGGTGTAGCAACTGATAAAGTTGAGCAGCAAGTGTGGGGTGTCATCGATCTTTATGGAATGACTGTCAAGGTACGATGCAGTCCAGTTATAATCTGACAACATTGCATTATATTTTTAATTATACAAAAAATATACGAATAATTTGATGAAAACTTAAATGTAATCGGCTTGTCAGTGCATATTTTGAAATCGAATATAAAGTTACTTTGATAATTTTAATGACCTATGTAAATTTTGTGTTGGGAAATAATAACTACTGAGTTTCTTATCGATTCCTCTCGGTAGTGAATAGTTCTCACAAAAGCCTCGAATACAAGTATATTAATTAAGAATAAAGTAATTTAATTTGATTTTTGTGCGTAACGTATTATTAATAATACATGAAAATGTAAAAAAAAAAGTATGAATTTAATTAAAATAGTATATGTATTTAGTTATCCTAACTTACTTTTTGTTTTGTATTTAAAGGTTTCGATCGTGGATCTATGCGAAGATATGGATAGCAATATCAACAACATTCCAACTGTATCAAGTCTTCCGGATCTGCCTGCGCCTAGTAAGTACTGATTATGTTTTTGTTAAAAAGTTGCTACATATATTATATACCAAGGAACTGTAAAAATAGATGGTTTATTATAATATTTAATAATTTATTTTAGAATCAAGAACTTAATGTTATAAATGTAAAACACTTATAAAAATATATTTATATATAAAGGTTGTAATATTTTGTTTTAAAGGTAGGTTCAGACCGACGATAGATGAAGATAGCCTTTTATTTCATACGCTGCGTGATTCGTATGTTATTATTATTAACGATGGTAAGACTGCTCATAGGCCTAAGTGAGTATAACTTTTTAATAATTACTTCATGCTTTGCTTTGTTTCTTAGATTGTATGTAATAAAAGCTATGACTACTAAACATATAAAAATGACTAATTTTGATTAGAATAATAAAAAATGTATATGCTTACGTATAAATAATTGAACATATACATATATAAATGCATATTACATGTATACAAACATTTCAGTGCTTTCGAATTCTTCAACAATGGCGTAGTGATGACTAACAGAACGCTGCGTACAAATGAGCTGTTCCAAGTGCGGCTCGACCTCGTGATCCCCAAGTGGGCCGGAAGCATTGAGATAGGAGTCACGCAGCACACTTCAAATGATATACAATTTCCATTCAAAATGAGCAACGCCAAGTAAGAGAAATTTACCGACGTATAGTTTACTCGCTTTTTATTTGTCTCGTTTGTCTAGTACTTAATTTATAATGCAAGGAGATGCAGTCTTACTCTTTACTATTAGCCTTAAGTTGGCAGTTTAACACTCGTGGACGTAAAGCCGACAGTAACGTGAGACCATAGACATGCCTGCTCTATATTATCTACTGCGTCTATAACTACATGTATATACATATATAAATATATGTAATTAATATAAACATATGTGTATATCTTGTAATAACTTTACATTAAATAACATAGCATGATGGTAACACCCTGATTTAAATTTTAAATTTCATCAATTTGATATAATTACTGATTATTTGATAAATTTCTACATTTATTTTTAATGTCGAGCTGGTAACATCTATCAAAATTGAAAGATAAACTAAGTGTCCGTAAAATTTTAACGTTAATTAGCTATGCATTACTTTTCGTAATATAAAATACTGACTAAGTAATCTTATATTATAGATCAGGCACTTGGGTAATGACTGGGGAAGATGTTATAAGAGATGCAACAATAATCATACCTCAGTATGTTCGAAATCTCAACCGACTAGTGGTAAGTAATAATTAAACAATATATGCAAACTTAGTAGAGAATTTGTTTTTGGTTTTACAATTACAAACTACATAGAAAGTGTAACTACTGTTTAACAGTAACAGCCTGGGAATTTCCCACTACTGGCTTTAGGCCTCCTCTCCCTTTGAGGAGAAGGTTAGTAGCTTATTCCACCACGATGTTCCAATGCGGGTTGGTGGATACACATGTGGCAGAATTTCGTTGAAATTAGACCCATGCATGTTTCGATGTTTTACTTCACCGCCGAGAACGAGATGAATTAAAATCACAAATTAAGCACATGAAAAATGGTGCTTGCCTGGATATATAAAACTACTGTATTTATAAAAGTATACTTGAACACTATATTCAAGAGAAAATTGTAACAGAGACTTTTTTTAAGCCTTTCTACTATTATGAATGCGAAAATTTGTTTGTATGAATGTTTGCTTCTGTTTCACGCAAAGCTTCTGAATGGATTTTAATAAAACTTTACAATAATATAACTTATACATGAAAATAATACAGGCTATAATTTATATATATATTTTGAGAATAATACCTAACAACTAACTCCCTAAAACACGCGCGGACCGTGGGTAAAAGCTAGCAATTAAGATATTGATTTGTATTGTCAATTCATAATAATATCTTTAGTACTACAATTTTTACGTCACCTGTAATAACACGAATCGTACTGGATCTTAGATGTACTAGGTATAGTTTCTCTTTTATATCACAATATAAGACATTATGATTACGTTGGAATTGCTCACTATCGCCCACAGACAGTTTTTGCTAAAAGTATAAACTAATCCTTACATCGTCAGCTTACCGCTACGTTTGTTATAGTTTTGTGCCTGTAATGCAATGCAAATACACTGCCCTAGTAATCCATAAACGCACAACAAAGTAGACTGATGTGATATTTGCGAAAAACTCACTAAAAATAATTTCTTTCATTGAAGTAGATTAGTAATTATTCTATTTAATTTGTCAGGAAGGTGACACGGTGGGTGTTATGAGAAAAGATATGGGTATTCTACATTTCTTTGTGAACGGAGTCGATCAGGGACCAGCTGCTTTTAATATACCGGAGCACGTTTTTGGAATCGTGGGTAAGTTTTATATATCTATTATCCGGCTTATGATTAACCTAAAATTTCAGAAAATCACGCCTCACTAGGTGCAAATGCTATTAGTAATGTCGTTCAATTGTATTTTTTTATAATTTATAATTTTTATATGATGGTCACCACTGCCCATAGACATTGGGGCTATTAGTAATGTTAACCACTGCTTATATTATAGCAATGTGCCACCAGCATTGGGAGCTAAGATGTTATGTCTTTTGTGCCTGCAGTTACTCTAGTTTACTCACCCTTCAAACTGGAAACTAACTCTAAGTATTGCATTTTGGCAATAGTATATCTGATGAGTGGGTGGCACCTACCCAGACGGATTTGTACCAAATCCTACCACCAAGTTGAATTTTGTTGTATGCTTTAGAAAGGCACTGCTTTCGACAGATAAATGTTTTTCACAAAAAGTAAAAAGAATAAATTAGTTTTAATACAAAACGATACCATTTATGTAATATTTTAAGATATATAGTAAATAAGATAAAGTAAAGAAAACTGTTTGTAGATTTATACGGTCGAGTTGCGCAGGCGACTATAGTTGACTCGTACTCTCCACCTCCGGCTTATTCTCCGGAGTCACCGCTCTCGACTGAATCCAATGCAACAATCTATCCGTAAGCTTGCTTTCAAATTATTTATATAAATTATATATATGTTGTTGATTCTTTAAAATCATTAGAATTGTTAATAATTTGAAAAAAATCTATATAACTTGAAAAAAGTGTGGTAATTTTAAATTATTTGTTTTGAATTTATACAGGGAGATGTGTTTCCATCGCGTGCACGGTCGCAACGCGAGACTTAGCCGCACTCGTTTGATCGCGTCGAGAGCGGCAGTCTATTCTGAGTTCAATGACGCAGTACTCTTTAGTTCAAGGCCTTTACGAGAGTGTGATATGTTCGAGTTGAGAATAGACTCCATGGTTGACTGTTGGATCGGTAGCTTAGAGATAGGTAAGAAGTTTTTTTAATTTTTATTAATTCATTTAAAATACCTCTGTCTTTTAAATAATATGTATTAATGGTCTGTTAAATACTCTTTGTTGTGAACTGTTGATAAAATAAGAAGTAAATTCTAGGTGTAACAGCTATTCGTCCAGAAGATCTTGAAGCGAACGGATTAGCCGGTACAGCAACAGACCTCAACTGGGATACTTACATTTTGAGTGGCGCGGCGATGATGAAGGATGGCGAGTGTGTGAGGAGTGGATATCCGTTAGATCTTGACACGCTTACTGTGGGTAGTCGAGTGGGTAAGTGAAATTATGAATCATGATATATCATTGTACAATATTCATTATCATTATTATTATTGAGTATTATAACGAGAGCTGGAGTTCAGTGTTATAACAAATCGTTATGAAATAAATATATGTAAATATTATTTATTAAAGTGACTTAAATTGTTGATATATTACAACGAGAAACGTCGTGAGTACAAGCGTTGCATGATTTTGCTATGTTCGTATCCACCAAACTGCATAGGAACAGCGTGGAAGCAAGATCCAAAACCTTTTCCTGCCTGTTCCTTGTGCCTGTACTTGGTGGTAGGGCTTTGTGCAAGCCCGTCTGGGTAGATACCACCCACGAGCGAGCGAGTGAGCCAGTGTAACTACAGGTACAGGGGACATAACATCTTAGTTTCCAAGGTTGGTACGCAAAGGCGATGTAAGGATTGGTTAATAATTCTTCCAGCGCCATTGTTTATGGGCGTTGGTGGCCATTTACCATCAGGTGGCTCATATGCTCGTCCATCAACATATTCCATAAAAAAAATTTTAATTTCAATGTACAAAAAAGATATTTCATTCCAAAAATTTTCTACAGGGATGATGTGGCATGCAGATCGAAGTCTCCACTATTATTTAGACGGTATGGACATGGGCAAGGCTTGGTACGTCCCACATCTTAATATTTACGCCGTCGTCGATCTCTACGGGCAGTGTACACAGGTATATATTAAATTTATTTCGAGATTAATATTATGCGTATTTTTTTTATTTCACAGGCACATCATTTTACCGCTTAGGAAATTAACCCGTGTATGTGAAAAAAAATATTATAATAAAATATAAAATGAATATTTATTAAATATAATTTCTAATTTTAGGTGACAATCCTTCAAAATGAGGAAAGAGCGTTCAATTATAATGGTTGTACAAACTCGGATAATTCATTACTCAGTCACTCGAGAGCGCTGGCAACACCACCTCCGCCTTACTGGTACGTGAGGAAGTTAATCATTTCTGACAAAATTTAAATGACATTAATTAAACACAAAAAATATATACAGAAAGGTAGTTATTATAAAAATCTTTTTTTTATATGGCAGGAGTTTTTCTGAATATTGCGGCGATAATATATGTCTAACACACGATTGTTCCTTGGCAAGAAGACTTACATCAGATCCCATGACTGCATTAGTATTTAGTTCTGCTCATCTCGCTATTGGAGAGATATTTGAGGTAAGAATTACTCAATATACAGTTCATCGACTTTGTCATTACTCGCCGCTAGATGGCACTGCAGCACCAATATCTAGGAATACGACCACTTGGTTTCGCTAATTCTATACACAACATTGTTTAATATTATATAGTACGAGAAAACCTTAGTTATTATATAAATATAAAATTCTCTAATATTGTTTCAGATAAAAATAGTAGAATGTAAGTTCGGATTTGCGGGTAGTTTCCGCATGGGTGTGACAGATATAAACATCTTGAATGCGCACGTCAACCGCAGCTTGCCTCCCTCCGTCGGTTGCCTGCCACATTTTACTGCATATATAGACGGTTAGTGTATTTCACGTTTCGCATATTATATGTACGTTCATATATTTAGTCATATAAGTCATTTCGGGATGTTGATAGTGACTAGATGTGCCACTTACACGTCATATACATACATTCTACTGCCAAAGGACAATGTTTAGTATTGTTGCGTTCCGTTTTGAACGCTAATTAAGCCATTGTAACTCCACAAGGGATTTAACGCCTTAGTACACTAGGTTGGTGGCACATTGTAGATATTAGGAGTGGGTAAAATTTTTGCAGCGCCAATGTCTATAGGAGGTGGTGACCACTTGCCATCAAGTGGTTCATTTGCCAGTATGCCTACCTATTTTACTTAAAAAAGCATTAAACGTTTGGTTTTTAACTTAAGAAATCTTTAAGCCAAATTCAAAAGCGCAGTGCGTTTAATATTTTAGATTTTTTTTAATATCTATGTTTTGGTCATAATAGGTAAATATATGCGTTATTCGAAGCCGAGTTCTCGCCAGCAAGATCTCAAAGTTGTGGTACCATCGTTTGAATGGCTTCGAGCGGGCGACCGAGTTGGTTTAAAGAAAACTGTGGATAATCGAGTACTCGTCTACTATAACTGCGAGTTACTCGATACTGCTTTCGAACGCGTGCCTGATGTAAGTTTGCACCATTTTTTCACTAATATATTTTTGTTCATATTAATATATAATTTATTCTTTTTTTCTAAACGCAGAAAGTTTACGTGGTTATGGAGATTTATGGATCAGTTAACAAGATTCAAGCGGTTACGAGAAACCCAGTCACTGTATTACCACAGACGAGTAAGTATTAATAATTTTTCAAAAATAATTGTTAACACGTCGATGAAGTTGATACTTTTACGAGCTTAATTAATTTCAGTTCCTAATGATTCGGGACAGTCGAAAGATTCAGAGGAGATATGTGAGACTCAAGTAAGCGAAACTGTGGAAATGACTTCATCTACGGCCACGCTAGTCTCTGTGGAGCCACGGCGCAGACGAGCAGCTTTGCCCTACACTTTTCACTACGTACACGGCAAAAACATCAAGCTTTGCAGCTCAGGTACAATTAAATAACATATTTAAGTGAGATTAAAACATATATTTTTATTTCAATACACGCATTCAATAACTAAATTTTTAATCGGTTATATTTATATTTCGTACCTTTTTAATGATTGGATAACGCAATATGTTTATGCTTTAAAATAAAAGAAAAATTTGCTGCCTCTATAACCCGACTAACAGAAATAGTAATTCTTCCGAAATAAGTTTAAAAATTACTATTGGTTGTAAATGTCGTCATTCAAATACCACGACATTATTAACATGTGTTAAATATACACTTAACATTTGTTATTTCCTTTGTTTTATTTATATATATATATTTTCTAGACACCGTTGCAATGCGTACGTCTGGTTATCAAGACGCGGTCGCCATAGTCAGTCAACCTTTAAGAAGAGGACACAGGTTTCGGGTTCGTAACGTTGATATTACAATTTAGATTTACGTTTACCTTATATATAGTGCGTTGCCTTATCTGGACATATTATAATATGCAAGCGTATGTAACTACATTGTTTTATTAATAAAAAAGTAATAGCGATTTGTATATAAACATGTAGCCACGTGTTGTTCGATGCCTTTATTTAGCGAATTTATGTTTCACTTTTGCTTAGCATATAATAATAATAGTCAGATAATTCTAAGATTATTAATTGTATGCTAATTTGTAAAAGTATATATATATTATCGTATTAGATAATAATGTTGTTTCGTAATCGATTTTTGTGCCTTGCGACTATTGTTTATCATATATTTTTCGTTATATGCATTTATTTAAATATGTCGTGTGTGTTATTTTGGCTTGCCTATTTCTGTACGTTTTTAAGTCATCTCTGCAACATGAGATACTCATAATGTAAGTGCAATGCTAGTTACGTTCTGCATTACTATTGTTTATTTTTATAATTAATTTTGTTGTTTTTTGAATGACTATGATATTGATGACTAAATGCAAATATAACTTGTGTATTTTAACACAAAAAATAACAATATAATCAAAAATATAAACAAATATTTTATTTATAATATCAGAAAAACATTTTTATATGTTTTTTTACAAGTTAGCATATTACAAAAAAGGCAACGCTTGAGCTGGCGAATATTTGATATAGTAAAATATTGTCTTATATGACTTTTAATTAAGTTCCGTGCTATTCACTAACGTGTGCTGAATTTCTTAATTAATCGTCGTGCTTTGCAATATACAAACTTAGACTTGCAATGCGAATGTTTTAATTTTGCTTTCTCGACTGTAACTTCATTTCACATCAAACGAGGCTTGCGATTTTTTGTCTTAAAAATAAGGTTTTATATGATGGGCATTTCCAATAACATCACTCACATACTAAACACGTGAACTTAAATAAAAGTATACAATATTTTTACTAATTAACATAAATTAATTGATGTGCTGCGCTAATTTTCATGCTAATTAGTGATAGTATTCTGATTATAAATAGCTATTGGCGCAAAATAATATTTCTTTTTGTTTTATTCTTTTCATATCTTGTTAATTAAACTTGTGACGTTTGTCTTCGGCCTCCGAGTGTCTTTGAATCTCAAATGATTGATCTTGAAAAATATTATTTCATTCATTATTTTATTAAAACTAAAAAAGGATTAATCAAACAGCAAGGAAGCAAGATCGTTTATAATCATCTTATATTTCACTAATCAGCATGAATTGTTAATCGATTATGTTAAATAGAATCACATCGAAGTTATATTCGTTAAATAATCGTGTAATGTATATTTCAAGTTACAGATCATACAAAAAATATATTTTCACAAACATTTTTTTACTCAAAAACTTAAGTTTTAAAATACAAATGAATTAAATAAATATATGAGTTTATATATGTCAAGAAGGTCATACCTTGCGTTCATATATTCGTTTTCGTTATTTAATTGAAGAAAGTTTAAGGTTGAGTTGTATTCGATCTCCTTTGAAAGAGAAATGCCCACTAGTATGGCATATTTAAAATGTTATTAACGGCAAGAATTGATTCTATAAACATTTAAAAAGTATTGAAGCTGTCGTTTTCGAGGTTTTGAAAATATTGATCAGATAAAATTATATAATTTTGTAGGTTATGTTCGACAATAGTGATAATAAATAGCCTATAAACAACTTAGGGAAAGATATTGACAAGAACTAAGCCGTCTTAAGAAAAGTCTTGATGTTACTGGAACTTTTTCAATTCCACTGTATTGATTTGATTTAGAGGTTACACTTGATTAGTCTCAGAAGGTATTATTGTTAGTATAGTTGGTATAGTTAGTTCGTACCTTTCAACTTTTTTAATTAAATTAAAAAGTGTAAATAAATTATCAGTTAATATAATCTATCGAGTGTTATTGTGACAAAATAGCAGTCGTGCAACTTAATATTACAGCATGCACAGACGATGTTGTCTAAAAAGCTTAAGGTCAGAAGTGAAATAAAAATAACAAAATTACCCATGAATGATTTACTTTTACACTTTTATACATGATTTATTTTTCATAGATTTAGTTATGAAACTTGTAACTTCACCTAACCGACCGGTTAGGTTAGATTACACTTTCTTCGAAAAAAATCCATTGACGTTCGCTTGATGGCAACCACTCTCGCAGTGAGTAATCAATTTAAATGTTATAGACAATGACTATATTATAAGAGTGACAACAGGTTTTTGGTGATTGAAAAAAAAGTCCTTCGCCGAACCAATAAAAGAGGGATTTGGTTTTTATTGCAGAAAGTGTCCGTAGCACCAACCCGGATTTGGAGATTAGGCATAACATTGCCTTGTAACAAAAATTCTGATCTCTGATTGTGTACAATTTCTGTCTATATAAATGAAATTCAGTTAGATACTGTTGAAAAATTCTACGCTTGAATTGTCTCAATCGAATTTCGATTGCAGAATCTTTAGGCCGTCCATAAGTAACTGGCATAAATTATATTCGCATTAAAGCCCGACCTACTAAAAAAGTTTGGGCTGCTTATCAATGAAAACTGCACAATTAAAGAAGAAGAAGAAGAAGAAGAAGAACACAAGAAGCTTTGTCAGATTTTTTTATTATATAATACGTTTCTTTTTGACATAATCACTCATGAAACAATACTGGTTCATGGGCATGCCTCTTTTGTAACTCAAGTACGTCACTTTCGCTTCGGTTCGTGCTCTATATCGAAAGATTTTGTCGTCGTTTGTTTGAATAATTCGCAGGTGTGGAGTATTATTGTTGCAACTTGACTTGTTTTCGATATCTTTGATAAATCATACTAATATTATAAAGGGATAGGTTTGGTTTGCGTGTTTGTTTTCATTTTCGGTTCACGCATAAACTACTAATCCGGTTGATATGGATGGACATAGTCTATACAGTATGTCTAAATTTTGCATATTTTCTGATTTTCGTTCTGACATTTGTTCGTGGTGATTTTGTTTGTTAATAAACAGTATTAAGTGTTTGATTAGTGTCTGTCTGTGAAATTATCATTCGGAGTAAAGTAAAGGGTTATAAAAATAATGAATATTTTTATAATTCTTTGCTTTGTCGACTGTTTTCTTGTTATTGCTTCTGAATTTGTTTCTCAAAAGGGTTGGTAGTTCGGGTAGGGGAAAATTGATAGAGAAATGTTAAGAACATTTCACTATTACTTTTCCCAAAGCGAACATTGTGTTCGCAAGAAAAATAAATCACGCTCTTGGCGCATGATTTATTTTTCATAGATTTAGTTATGAAAGTTGTAACTTCACCTAACCGACCGGTTAGGTTAGATTACACTTTCTTCGAAAAAAGTCCATTGACGTTCGCTTGATGGCAACCACTCGCAGTGAGTAATCAATTTAAATGTTATAGACAATGACTATATTATAAGAGTGACAAGCCGTACTCGGTGATTGAAAAAAAAAGTCTTTCGTCGAACCAATAAAAGAGAGATTTGGTGAACTGAATTTGGGAAGATGGCGGTGTTACACTTCTGATATCTCCGGTCGTGTAGAATTTCTGACTATATGACTGATATTCAGTTAGTCAGTTTTGAACAATTCTTCGCTTAAAATATCTTAATTAAATGTCGAATTCAAAATATTTTAAATCGTCCTTATGTAACGTTATATTCTCATTAAGGGCTCACTAATTAATATTGTGTGAGTTAATTAATTAATTAATTATAAATGAATAAATCTGGATCTGAATTTGAATACGTGAAACGGAAAATTAAAATTTTAAAGAATTTGTTTACCAATAAGATTCGTCTGCGAGTGATGTCATTTCTGTTTGAATTATTTTTATATGGCGTTTACATATAACAAAAACGAATATAAAGACAACATTTTGATTAGGATTACGATCATAAAAATTGTTTGTGAAGTAAAACAATATGTGATTTACAATTTAACATAATCTTATTTATATTTAATGTGGAACTGCCCAAAAAATGTATGTGTTTTGTATCTTTTATAATATAAAAGATAAAATTGACTCACTTGGTTGTAAGGTTTTGTGCGAGCCTGTCTTAGCGTAGGTACCACCAATCATCAGATATTCTAACGCCTAACAGCAAGTCTTAGTATTGTAGTGTTCCGGTTTTAAGATTGAGTGAGCTAGTGTAACTACAGGCACAAGGGACACAACATTTTAGCGCCCAAGGTCAACTTTTATTACTGTGATCTGTGTGATTTTTAAGTCTCATAAATATGTTATGTAGTCTTGAATCTATAATGGATTGGGATAATTTGATTAAACGAAGAAATTAATGATGACTTTCTAAAGAAATGCATACAGATGCAAACACAGATTATTTTATATTACTTATTAGCATTACATTGCATCGCGAATGTAATATGTTGTGTATTGCATTGCGAATGTAATATATTGTGTATTGCATTGCGAATGTAATATGTTGTGTAATGCAATGCGAATGTAATTTAATGTGAATTACATTGCGAATATAATATATTGTGTATTGCATTGCGAATGTAATATATTGTGTATTGCATTGCGAATGTAATATATTGTGTATTGCATTGCGAATGTAATATGTTGTGTAATGCAATGCGAATGTAATTTAATTTGAATTACATTGCGAATATAATATATTGTGTATTGCATTGCGAATGTTATATATTGTGTAATGCAATGCGAATGTCATATATTGTATATTGCATTGCGATTGTAATATATTGTGGAATGCAATGCGAATGTTATAATGAGTGTATTGCAAAAGTAATTTTTAAACATAGTTTTATATTAATATTGAGGATTGATGCTCATATTTTTGGCAAAATAAATATTGGTGGCGTTGCTTAATTGTCATAAGTATCTTAGTTATTAGTATACTGTAAGATACTAAAGCTTCTGTTTCTACATTTTCACTATTTATTACATTTTCATATTCTGTAATTCCCTGGCTCAGCGAACTATTTTAATATTGTTTGTATATTTAAATGGGTGGTTGAGCTTTTCAGTTACATTGGACCATTATGCTCGCGCTGTATCTGTGCGGGCGACGTATGTTTCATTTTATTTTATAAATTATAAATTTGATAATTGTATTATAACTTTGTAGTTGTATTATACACTAGCAATATGTATTATCGTGCCACACGAACTGCGCTCTACTTTTTATAAAAATCATTTTTTGTAAAGTGGGGCGCTATTAATAAAAATAAGCTTTCATAGTATAAGCGAGTGTTAAAGGAACAGAAATACCTAAGTACATTTCCGTTATGGAGTAGAACGGCTCTTAAACTGGTTTTGTGTCGATAAACGGTCATTGACAGGAAATGAATTATATTTTCATTTATGTTTGTACTTGAGTTGACGTTATTGCAATACACCGAGTACTCATTGATAAATAAAAAAAAAGAAAAATGCTCATTAAATCACCCTCACCATGCTCTAAATCGCGATGAAGAAGTTCCTATCAAACGAGAACTGGTATATGACAATTGTCACTATGAAAGAATATTTTTGTTAAAGTAAAATGGAGATATTTAACTAATATGCTTCTTCTTCTGATTTACAATTACTAAAGTAAGATGAAAAGGTTACTTTAAACTGGTCTGTAGATTCCAAGTCATGGGAGTAGCAAAAAGGATAAGTAATCCTTTATTTCCAATCGGCTAAAGCAACAACAACAAGACATAACATCTTAGGCCCCAAAGTTGTTGGCGCATACGCGACGTAAATAATGGCTAATATTTCTTACAGCGCCAATGTCTGGGCGCTGACTAATTACCACCAGGTGGGCCACGCCGCGGTGGGTGTTACGCCTACTTATGCTATAATATAAATATAATATATTACTCAATAATAAAAATGAATGTGATTTGAACAAAGAAAACTGACCGTTTCAGTAAGAATTGTCTTCGTATCTCACTCGTGAAATGCTACTAAATAACGGCGATACGCTATTTGGATACGTGTTTACAGTCAGTATCACATTCTGACATTTTGCGTTCGTGACGAGTTTTTTTCTTACTGAATACCTTAACTCAAAACACATTCACCTATCAGAGTTCGTGTGGCATGAGCACTGTTTGCCAGTTATAATTGATAACTGGTAGTGAAATTAACTTGCTTTTGAATGATTTTTTACGATTGCGAATTATTCGTCTTCTGGCCATAGCGATTTTGAATAATACAATTATACAAACTAGTTTTAGGCGCAATTGAAGGAACAAAGGCATATGTTGTAAATACATCATTATTCTTAACAGTTTCGAGTGGATAAAATAGACGAAAGCTGGGATGGGAGTCTTTCTATCGGCGGGGTACCGTGTTTGCCCATCGAAGGCGTACCGGAGTGTGCCATGCGGCTCGACCCACCTGCCTGGATAATATCGAGTGATTTGCAATTCAATGGCACCAATGTAAGACAATATACTAGAATATAAATAGACTGTTGGATCATTTCTAATTTAATTTGTTTCATCGTAGTTATAATTATTTCGATGTTCTACTGAAAATATTTTTCTTTTAACTGACCATATACAAAAGAAATATGTCAGAAGTCATAATACATTTTACAGATAATCACACACGCCGCGGCCGAATTAGAAGAAGTGGCGGAGCAGTCGGTTCTGACTTTACATTTTAGATTCAATAGCGAACTGGTTGTTGACATAGATGGCAATGTTGTCGGCATCATTGGTGCGGTTCCCCGAAGTTACAGCCACGTTTATCCCCTAGTCGACCTATATGGGAGAGTTTCCCAAGTAAATTCTTATTTATAACTAAACAGAAAGTAGACAATTTTTTTTTATATGCAATTTATATTTAGCTTAAGTGTTTTATCCCATATAAACGGGATATAAATGTATAATTACGTTGATTTTTAGTTTATAAA